>NC_091346.1:6896344-6901344 GCF_038502225.1 Cherax quadricarinatus
CAGGTGCTCCACCACTCTCCTCCTGATAATCTTCTCCATAATTTTGCATACTATACACGTCAATGACACAGGTCTATAGTTTAGTGCCTCTTTTCTGTCTCCTTTTTTGAAAATGGGAACTACATTTGCTGTCTTCCATACCTCAGGTAGTTGCCCAGTTTCCAGGGATGTGTTGAAGATTGTGGTAAGTGGTACGCACAACATATCTGCTCCCTCTCTAAGGACCCATGGAGAGATGTTGTCCGGTCCCATTGCCTTTGAGGTATCGATGTCCCTTAGCAGTTTCTTCACCTCCTCCTCATCTGTATGTATGTCGTCCAACACTTGTTGGTGTATTCCTTGTTGGTGTCCCCATCTGGTCTGTCCCCCCAGAGTCCTTCCTGTCTCTACTGTAAATACTTCCTTAAATCTCGTGTTGAGCTCCTCACATACCTCTTGATCGTTTCTTGTGAGTTCTCCACCTTCTTTCCTCAGCCTTATCACCTGGTCCTTGACTGTTGTCTTCTTCCTAATGTGGCTATACAGCAGTTTCGGGTCAGATTTGACTTTCGATGCTATGTCGTTTTCATACTGTCTCTGGGCCTCCCTCCTTATCTGCGCATACTCGTTTCTGGCTCTTCTACTAATCTCCTTGTTTTCCTGGGTCCTATGCCTCCTGTACCTTTTCCATTCTCTGTTGCACTTAGCTTTTGCCTCCCTACACCTTCGGGTAAACCAAGGACTCGTCTTGGTCTTCCTATTATTTCTGTTTCCCTTGGGAACAAAACTTTCCTCTGCCTCCTTGCACTTTGTTGCCACATATTCCATCATCTCGTTTACTGATTTTCCTACCATTTCTCTGTCCCACTGAACCTCCTGCAGGAAGTTTCTCATACCTGTGTAGTCCCCCCTTTTATAGTTTGGCCTGTCCCCTTCAGTTCCTGTTACCTTCTCCACTTGTAACTCTACTATATAGTCAAAACTCAGAACCACATGATCGCTAGCTCCAAGGGGCCTCTCGTAAGTGATGTCCTCGATGTCTGAACTGCTCAGGGTGAACACAAGATCCAGTCTTGCTGGCTCATCCTCCCCTCTCTCTCTGGTTGTGTCCCTGACATGTTGATGCATGAGGTTTTCAAGTACCACATCCATCATCTTTGCTCTCCATGTTTCGGGACCCCCATGTGGCTCCAGGTTTTCCCAGTCGATCTCCCTGTGGTTGAAATCGCCCATTACCAGTAACTTTGCTCTGCTCGAGTGAGCTCTTCTTGCCACCTCAGCCAGTGTGTCCACCATCACCCTGTTGTTTTCTTCGTACTCCTCTCTTGGCCTCCTGCAGTTCTGTGGTGGGTTATACATCACTCCAATGACTACTTTATGTTCTCCGGACTGAATTGTACCTACAATGTAGTCTCTTTCTCCAATCATGTCCATGCCTTCCATTTCCTCAAATCCCCATTGGTGTTTTATGAGCAGTGCAACCCCTCCTCCCCCTCTACTCCTTCTATCTTTCCTCAGGATCTGATATCCTGTTGGGAAGATTGTGTCTGTTATTATCTCAGCGAGTTTTGTTTCTGTGACTGCTATGATGTCTGGGGATCTTTCACTGATTCTTTCATTCCACTCCTCATGTTTATTCATTATTCCATCCGCATTTGTGTACCAAACCTTTAGTTTCTTTTCTATCATTGTGGTCATGCAAGTATATTGGGGTTGGGGGAGGGAGAGCCTTGGTGGGGGCCTATATGGGGCTGTGGTGTAGGTGGGGTATGTGTTGATGGGGGTGGGGTCAGAATGCCCATAAGGGACAGCTGTTGGGGTGAGGTTTGTGATATGGGGGTTGGTGGCAGAGGGAACAGTGAGTGGGTTGGAGTATAGGTTGCTCAGTTGCGTTGGGAATGTCGCGGGTGGGGTCTTTTGGTGGGAGATTCTGTGGGGTGTGTTTGCCCTTCCTCCTGTGTCTGGGTCCTGCTCATTTTCATTGCTTCTCGTTCCTCCTTGCGTCTCTGTACCCTCTCTTTCAGTGTAGTCCTTTCTTCTTGTGTTCTGTCGCGGTCGAGGTATACTCTCTGGTACCCCTCTTTGTCTCTCAGTCTTGCTTTCTCTTGCAGAATCCTGATTCGAACTGATTCTTCCTTGAAAGTTACTCTGACAGGCCGTATCCTTCCACTCGCAAACCACCCAATTCTCTGAAAATTTGTCACCTGGGTCATATTGCCCTCCCCTATTGTTTTCATGATGCCTTCAATCATTTTTTTCTCCTCCTGTTTTATTTCTTCAAAGTTGGCCCCCTTGGCTTCTTGGAGCCCGTACACAAAAACTGACCTCGCCCTTTCCTCCTCCCACTGAGTCTCCATCTGCTTCCTGTGTGTGTGTGTGTGTGTGTGTGTGTGTGTGTATGTGTGTGTGTATGTGTGTGTGTGTGTGTGTGTGTGTGTGTGTGTGTGTGTGTGTGTGTGTGTGTGTGTGTGTGTGTGTGTATGTGTGTGTGTATGTGTGTGTGTGTGTACTCACCTATTTGTACTCACCTATTTGTGGTTGCAGGGGTCGATTCATAGCTCCTGGCCCCGCCTCTTCACTGATTGCTACTAGGTCCTCTCTCTTCCTGCCCCATGAGCCTTATCATACCTCGCCTTAAAGCTATGTATGGTTCCCGCCTCCACTACTTCACTTTCTAGGCTATTCCACGGCTTGACTACTCTATGACTGAAGAAATACTTCCTAACATCCCTTTGATTCATCTGAGTCTTCAACTTCCAATTGTGACCTCTTGTGTCTGTGTCCCATCTCTGGAACATCCCGTCTTTGTCCACCTTGTCTATTCCGCGCAGTATTTTATATGTCGTTATCATGTCTCCCCTGACCCTCCTGTCCTCCAGTGTCGTCAGGCCGATTTCCCTCAACCTTTCTTCGTAGGACAATCCCCGTAGCTCTGGGATTAGTCTTGTTGCAAACCTTTGCACCTTCTCTAATTTCTTGACATGCTTGACTAGGTGTGGATTCCAAACTGGTGCTGCATACTTCAGTATGGGCCTGACGTAAATGGTATACAGAGTCTTGAACGAATCCTTGCTGAGGCATCGGAACGCTATCCGTAGGTTTGCCAGGCGCCCGTATGCTGCAGCAGTTATCTGATTGATGTGCGCCTCAGGAGATATGCTCGGTGTTATACTCACCCCCAGATCTTTTTCCTTGAGTGAAGTTTGCAGTCTTTGGCCATCTAAACTATATTGTGTCTGCGGTCTTCTTTGCCCTTCCCCATTCTTCATGACTTTGCATTTGGCAGGGTTAAACTCAAGGAGCCAGTTACTGGACCAGGCTTGTAGCCTGTCCAGGTCTCTTTGTAGTCCTGCCTGATCCTCATCCGATTTGATTCTTCTCATTAACTTCACATCATCTGCAAACAAGGACACTTCTGAGTCTATCCCTTCCGTTATGTCGTTCACATATACCAAGAACAGCACAGGTCCTAGGACTGACCCCTGTGGAACCCCGCTTGTCACAGGCGCCCACTCTAACACCTCATCACGTACCATGACTCGTTGTTGCCTCCCTGTCAGGTATTCTCTGATCCATTGCAGTGCCTTTCCTGTTATGTGTGCCTGATCCTCTAGCTTTTGCAGTAACCTCTTGTGAGGAACTGTGTCGAAGGCCTTCTTGCAGTCCAAAAAAATGCAGTCGATCCACCCCTCTCTCTCTTGTCTTACTTCTGTCACCTAATCATAAAACTCTAGTAGGTTTGTGACACAGGATTTTCCTTCCCTGAAACCGTGCTGGTTGTCAATTATACACTTTTTTCTTTCCAGGTGCTCCACCACTCTCCTCCTGATGATCTTCTCCATGACTTTGCATACTATACACGTTAGTGATACAGGTCTGTAGTTTAGTGCCTCATGTCTGTCTCTCTTTTTAAAAATTGGGACTGCATTTGCCATCTTCCATACCTCGGGGAGTTGCCCAGTTTCAAATGATGTGTTGAAGATCTTTGTTAATGGTACACACAATATCTCTGCTCCCTCTTTAAGGACCCACGGAGAGATGTTGTCTGGTCCCACTGCCTTTGAGGTGTCAAGTTCGCACAGCAGCTTCTTCATCTCCTCCTTGGTTATATGTATTTCATCCAGCACTTGCTGGTGCCCCCCCCCCTCCCTGTTCTGATTTCCTGGAGTCCTACTGGTTTCCACTGTAAATACTTCTTTAAATCTCGTGTTGAGCTCCTGACATACCTCCCGGTCGTTTATTGTGAATTCCCCATCACCCTTCCTCAGTCTGATTATCTGGTCTTTGACTGTTGTTTTCCTCCTGATGTGGCTGTACAACAGCTTCGGGGCAGTCTTGAGTTTTGATGCTATGTCATTTTCATATTGTCGCTGAGCCTCCCTTCTCATCTGTGCATATTCGTTTCTGGCTCTTCGGCTAATCTCTTTATTTTCCTGAGTTCTCTGTCTTCTGTACCTTTTCCATTCTCTAGTACACCTAGTTTTTGCCTCCCTACACCTTTGGGTGAACCAAGGACTCGTTCTGTTCTTCCCATTATTTCTGTTTCCCTTGGGAACAAACCTCTCCTCTGCCTCCTTGCATTTTGTTGCCACATAGTCCATCATTTCTTGTACTGGTTTTCCTGTCAGTTCCCTCTCCCAATAAATGTCTTGAAGGAAGTTCCTCATGCCTGGGTAGTTCCCCCTTTTGTAGTTTGGTTTTTCCCACCCTATTCCTGCTACTCTCTCCACTTGGAGCTCAACTATGTAGTCGAAGCACAGAACCACATGATCACTAGCTCACAGGGGCCTTTCATACATGATATCCTCGATGTCCGAACAACTCAAGGTGAATACAAGGTCCAGTCTACTATGTATTCAAAGCACAGAACCACGTGGTCACTAGCTCCTAGGGGACTCTCATACTTGATGTCCTCAATGTCTGAGCTGCCCAGGGTGAACACAAGGTCCAATCTTGCTGGTTCATCCTCCCCTCTCACTCTGGTAGTGTCCTTAACATGTTGGTGCATGAGGTTTTCCAGC
>NC_091346.1:6906344-6973844 GCF_038502225.1 Cherax quadricarinatus
GCAGGTAACCAGTCAGAAGCACCATTCTAGCAGGTAACCAGTCAGAAGCACCAGTGTAGCAGGTAACCAGTCAGAAGCACCAGTGTAGCAGGTAACCAGTCAGAAGCACCACTGTAGCAGATAACCAGTAAGAAGCACCAGTGTAGCAGATAACCAGTCAGAAGCACCAGTGTAGCAGGTAACCAGTCAGAAGCAACACTGTAGCATGTAACCAGTCAGAAGAACCACTGTAACAGGTAACCAGTCAGAAGAACCACTGTAGCAGGTAACCAGTAAGAAGCACCACTGTAGCAGGTAATAACCGGTCAGAAGCACCAGTGTATCAGGCAACCAGTCAGAAGCACCAGTGTAGCAGGTAGCCAGTCAGAAGCACCAGTGTAGCAGGTAACCAGTCAGTAGCATCACTGTAGCAGGTAACCAGTCAGAAGCACCAGTGTAGCAGGTAACCAGTCAGAAGCACCAGTGTAGCAGGTAACCAGTCAGAAGCACCAGTGTAGCAGGTAACCAGTCAGAAGCACCAGTGTAGCAGTTAACCAGTCAGAAGCACCAGTGTAGCAGGTAACCAGTCAGAAGCACCAGTTTAGCAGGTAACCAGTCAGAAGCACCAGTGTAGCAGGTAACTAGTCAGAAGCACCAGTGTAGCAGGTAACCAGTCAGAAGCACCAGTGTAGCAGGTAACCAGTCAGAAGCACCAGTGTAGCAGGTAACCAGTCAGAAACACCAGTGTAACAGGTAACCAGTCAAAAGCACCAGTGTAGCAGGTAACCAGTCAGAAGCACCAGTGTAGCAGGTAACCAGTCAGAAGCACCATTGTAGCAGGTAACCAGTGAGAAGCACCAGTGTAGCAGGTAACCAGTTAGAAGCACCAGTGTAGCAGGTAACCAGTCAGAAGCACCAGTGTAGCAGGTAACCAGTCAGAAGCACCAGTTTAGCAGGTAACCAGTCAGAAGCACCAGTGTAGCAGGTAACCAGTCAGAAGCACCAGTGTAGCAGGTAACCAGTCAGAAGCACCAGTGTAGCAGGTAACCAGTCAGAAGCACCAGTGTAGCAGGTAACCAGTCAGAAGCACCAGTGTAGCAGGTAATCAGTTAGAAGCACCAGTGTAGCAGGTAACCAGTCAGAAGCACCAGTGTAGCAGGTAACCAGTCAGAAGCACCACTGTAGCAGGTAACCAGTCAGAAGCACCATTGTAGCAGTTAACCAGTCAGAAATACCAGTGTAGCAGGTAACCAGTCAGAAGCACCAGTGTAGCAGGTAACCAGTCAGAAGCACCAGTGTAGCAGGTAACCAGTCAGAAGCACCAGTGTAGCAGGTAACCAGTCAGAAGCAGCAGTGTAGCAGGTAACCAGTCAGAAGCAGCAGTGTAGCAGGTAACCAGTCAGAAGCAGCAGTGTAGCAGGTAACCAGACAGAAGCACTACTGTAGCAGGTAAAAAGTCAGAAGCATCAGTTTAGCAGGTAACCAGTCAGAAGCACCAGTGTAGCAGGTAACTAGTCAGAAGCACCAGTGTAGCAGGTAACCAGTCAGAAGCACCAGTGTAGCAGGTAACCAGTCAGAAGCACCAGTATAGCAGGTAACCAGTCAGAAGCACCAGTGTAGCAGGTAACCAGTTAGAAGCACCTGTGTAGCAGGTAACCAGTCAGAAGCACCACTGTAGCAGGTAACCAGTCAGAAGCACCGCTGTAGCAGGTAACCAATCAGAAGCACCACTGTAGCAGGTAACCAGTCAGAAGAACCACTGTAGCAGGTAACCAGTCAGAAGAACCACTGTAGCAGGTAACCAGTCAGAAGCACCAGTGTAGCAGGTAACCAGTAAGAAGCACCACTGTAGCAGGTAACCAGTCAGAAGCACCATTGTAGCAGGTAACCAGTCAGAAGCACCAGTGTAGCTTGTAACCAGTCAGTAGCATCACTGTAGCAGGTAACCAGTCAGAAGCACCAGTGTAGCAGGTAACCAGTCAGAAGCACCAGTGTAGCAGGTAACCAGTCAGAAGCACCAGTGTAGCAGGTAACCAGTCAGAAGCACCAGTGTAGCAGGTAATCAGTTAGAAGCACCAGTGTAGCAGGTAACCAGTCAGAAGCACCACTGTAGCAGGTAACCAGTCAGAAGCACCACTGTAGCAGGTAACCAGTCAGAAGCACCATTGTAGCAGTTAACCAGTCAGAAATACCAGTGTAGCAGGTAACCAGTCAGAAGCACCAGTGTAGCAGGTAACCAGTCAGAAGCACCAGTGTAGCAGGTAACCAGTCAGAAGCACCAGTGTAGCAGGTAACCAGTCAGAAGCAGCAGTGTAGCAGGTAACCAGTCAGAAGCAGCAGTGTAGCAGGTAACCAGTCAGAAGCAGCAGTGTAGCAGGTAACCAGACAGAAGCACTACTGTAGCAGGTAACCAGTCAGAAGCACCAGTTTAGCAGGTAACCAGTCAGAAGCACCAGTGTAGCAGGTAACTAGTCAGAAGCACCAGTGTAGCAGGTAACCAGTCAGAAGCACCAGTGTAGCAGGTAACCAGTCAGAAGCACCAGTATAGCAGGTAACCAGTCAGAAGCACCAGTGTAGCAGGTAACCAGTTAGAAGCACCTGTGTAGCAGGTAACCAGTCAGAAGCACCACTGTAGCAGGTAACCAGTCAGAAGCACCGCTGTAGCAGGTAACCAATCAGAAGCACCACTGTAGCAGGTAACCAGTCAGAAGAACCACTGTAGCAGGTAACCAGTCAGAAGAACCACTGTAGCAGGTAACCAGTCAGAAGCACCAGTGTAGCAGGTAACCAGTAAGAAGCACCACTGTAGCAGGTAACCAGTCAGAAGCACCAGTGTAGCTTGTAACCAGTCAGTAGCATCACTGTAGCAGGTAACCAGTCAGAAGCACCAGTGTAGCAGGTAACCAGTCAGAAGCACCAGTGTAGCAGGTAACCAGTCAGAAGCACCACTGTAGCAGGTAACCAGTCAGAAGCACCAGTGTAGCAGGTAACCAGTCAGAAGCACCATTGTAGCAGGTAACCAGTCAGAAGCACCAGTGTAGCAGGTAACCAGTCAGAAGCACCATTGTAGCAGGTAACCAGTCAGAAGCACCAGTGTAGCTTGTAACCAGTCAGTAGCATCACTGTAGCAGGTAACCAGTCAGAAGCACCAGTGTAGCAGGTAACCAGTCAGAAGCACCAGTGTAGCAGGTAACCAGTCAGAAGCACCAGTGTAGCAGGTAACCAGTCAGAAGCACCAGTGTAGCAGGTAACCAGTCAGAAGCACCATTGTAGCAGGTAACCAGTCAGAAGCACCAGTGTAGCAGGTAACCAGTCAGAAGCACCAATGTAGCAGGTAACCAGTCAGAAGCACCAGTGTAGCAGGTAACTAGTCAGAAACACCAGTGTAGCAGGTAACCAGTCAGAAGCACAAGTGTAGCAGGTAACCAGCCAGAAGCACCAGTGTAACAGGTAACCAGTCAGAAGCACCAGTTTAGCAGGTAACCAGTCAGAAGCACCAGTGTAGCAGGTAACCAGTCAGAAGCACCTGTGTAGCAGGTAACCAGTCAGAAGCACCAGTGTAGCAGGTAACCAGTCAGAAGCACCAGTGTAGCAGGTAACCAGTCAGAAGCACCAGTGTAGCAGGTAACCAGTCAGAAGCACCAGTGTAGCAGGTAACCAGTCAGAAGCACCAGTGTAGCAGGTAACCAGTCAGAAGCACCAGTGTAGCAGGTAACCAGTCAGAAGCACCAGTGTAGCAGGTAATCAGTTAGAAGCACCAGTGTAGCAGGTAACCAGTCAGAAGCACCAGTGTAGCAGGTAACCAGTCAGAAGCACCACTGTAGCAGGTAACCAGTCAGAAGCACCATTGTAGCAGTTAACCAGTCAGAAATACCAGTGTAGCAGGTAACCAGTCAGAAGCACCAGTGTAGCAGGTAACCAGTCAGAAGCACCAGTGTAGCAGGTAACCAGTCAGAAGCAGCAGTGTAGCAGGTAACCAGTCAGAAGCAGCAGTGTAGCAGGTAACCAGTCAGAAGCAGCAGTGTAGCAGGTAACCAGTCAGAAGCAGCAGTGTAGCAGGTAACCAGACAGAAGCACTACTGTAGCAGGTAAAAAGTCAGAAGCACCAGTTTAGCAGGTAACCAGTCAGAAGCACCAGTGTAGCAGGTAACTAGTCAGAAGCACCAGTGTAGCAGGTAACCAGTCAGAAGCACCAGTGTAGCAGGTAACCAGTCAGAAGCACCAGTATAGCAGGTAACCAGTCAGAAGCACCAGTGTAGCAGGTAACCAGTTAGAAGCACCTGTGTAGCAGGTAACCAGTCAGAAGCACCACTGTAGCAGGTAACCAGTCAGAAGCACCGCTGTAGCAGGTAACCAATCAGAAGCACCACTGTAGCAGGTAACCAGTCAGAAGAACCACTGTAGCAGGTAACCAGTCAGAAGAACCACTGTAGCAGGTAACCAGTCAGAAGCACCAGTGTAGCAGGTAACCAGTAAGAAGCACCACTGTAGCAGGTAACCAGTCAGAAGCACCATTGTAGCAGGTAACCAGTCAGAAGCACCAGTGTAGCTTGTAACCAGTCAGTAGCATCACTGTAGCAGGTAACCAGTCAGAAGCACCAGTGTAGCAGGTAACCAGTCAGAAGCACCAGTGTAGCAGGTAACCAGTCAGAAGCACCAGTGTAGCAGGTAACCAGTCAGAAGCACCAGTGTAGCAGGTAATCAGTTAGAAGCACCAGTGTAGCAGGTAACCAGTCAGAAGCACCACTGTAGCAGGTAACCAGTCAGAAGCACCACTGTAGCAGGTAACCAGTCAGAAGCACCATTGTAGCAGTTAACCAGTCAGAAATACCAGTGTAGCAGGTAACCAGTCAGAAGCACCAGTGTAGCAGGTAACCAGTCAGAAGCACCAGTGTAGCAGGTAACCAGTCAGAAGCACCAGTGTAGCAGGTAACCAGTCAGAAGCAGCAGTGTAGCAGGTAACCAGTCAGAAGCAGCAGTGTAGGAGGTAACCAGTCAGAAGCAGCAGTGTAGCAGGTAACCAGACAGAAGCACTACTGTAGCAGGTAACCAGTCAGAAGCACCAGTTTAGCAGGTAACCAGTCAGAAGCACCAGTGTAGCAGGTAACTAGTCAGAAGCACCAGTGTAGCAGGTAACCAGTCAGAAGCACCAGTGTAGCAGGTAACCAGTCAGAAGCACCAGTATAGCAGGTAACCAGTCAGAAGCACCAGTGTAGCAGGTAACCAGTTAGAAGCACCTGTGTAGCAGGTAACCAGTCAGAAGCACCACTGTAGCAGGTAACCAGTCAGAAGCACCGCTGTAGCAGGTAACCAATCAGAAGCACCACTGTAGCAGGTAACCAGTCAGAAGAACCACTGTAGCAGGTAACCAGTCAGAAGAACCACTGTAGCAGGTAACCAGTCAGAAGCACCAGTGTAGCAGGTAACCAGTAAGAAGCACCACTGTAGCAGGTAACCAGTCAGAAGCACCATTGTAGCAGGTAACCAGTCAGAAGCACCAGTGTAGCTTGTAACCAGTCAGTAGCATCACTGTAGCAGGTAACCAGTCAGAAGCACCAGTGTAGCAGGTAACCAGTCAGAAGCACCAGTGTAGCAGGTAACCAGTCAGAAGCACCACTGTAGCAGGTAACCAGTCAGAAGCACCAGTGTAGCAGGTAACCAGTCAGAAGCACCATTGTAGCAGGTAACCAGTCAGAAGCACCAGTGTAGCAGGTAACCAGTCAGAAGCACCAATGTAGCAGGTAACCAGTAAGAAGCACCACTGTAGCAGGTAACTAGTCAGAAACACCAGTGTAGCAGGTAACCAGTCAGAAGCACAAGTGTAGCAGGTAACCAGCCAGAAGCACCAGTGTAACAGGTAACCAGTCAGAAGCACCAGTTTAGCAGGTAACCAGTCAGAAGCACCAGTGTAGCAGGTAACCAGTCAGAAGCACCTGTGTAGCAGGTAACCAGTCAGAAGCACCAGTGTAGCAGGTAACCAGTCAGAAGCACCAGTGTAGCAGGTAACCAGTCAGAAGCACCAGTGTAGCAGGTAACCAGTCAAAGCACCAGTGTAGCAGGTAACCAGTCAGAAGCACCAGTGTAGCAGGTAACCAGTCAGAAGCACCAGTGTAGCAGGTAACCAGTCAGAAGCACCAGTGTAGCAGATAATCAGTCAGAAGCACCAGTGTAGCAGGTAACCAGTCAGAAACACCAGTGTAGCAGTTAACCAGTCAGAAGCACCAGTGTAGCAGGTAACCAATCAAAAGCACCAGTGTAGCAGGTAACCAGTCAGAAGCACCACTGTAGCAGGTAACCAGTCAGAAGCACCAGTGTAGCAGGTAACCAGTCAGAAGCACCATTGTAGCAGGTAACCAGTCAGAAGCACCAGTGTAGCAGGTAACCAGTCAGAAACACCAGTGTAGCAGCTAACCAGTCAGAAGCACCAGTGTAGCAGGTAACCAGTCAGAAACACCAGTGTAGCAGGTAACCAGTCAGAAGCACCAGTGTAGCAGGTAACCAGTCAGAAGCACCAGTGTAGCAGGTAACCAGTCAGAAGCACCAGTGTAGCAGGTAACCAGTCGGAAGCACCAGTGTAGCAGGTAACCAGTCAGAAGCACCAGTGTAGCAGGTAACCAGTCAGAAGCACCAGTATAGCAGGTATCCAGTCAGAAGCACCAGTGTAGCAGTTAACCAGTCAGAAGCACCAGTGTAGCAGGTAACCAGCCAGAAGCACCAGTGTAGCAGGTAACCAGTCAGAAGCACCAGTTTAGCAGGTAACCAGTCAGAAGCACCAGTGTAGCAGGTAACCAGTCAGAAGCACCAGTTTAGCAGGTAACCAGTGAGAAGCACCAGTGTAACAGGTAACCAGTCAGAAGCACCAGTGTAGCAGGTAACCAGTCAGAAGCACCAGTGTAGCAGGTAACCAGTCAGAAGCAACAGTGTAGCAGGTAACCAGTCAGAAGCACCAGTGTAGCAGGTAACCAGTCAGAAGCACCAGTGTAGCAGGTAACCAGTCAGAAGCACCAGTGTAGCAGGTAATCAGTCAGAAGCACCAGTGTAGCAGGTAACCAGTCAGAAGCACCAGTGTAGCAGGTAACCAGTCAGAAGCACCAGTGTAGCAGTTAACCAGTCAGAAGCACCATTGTAGCAGGTAACCAGTCAGAAGCACCAGTGTAGCAGGTAACCAGCTAGAAGCACCAGTGTAGCAGGTAACCAGTCAGAAGCACCAGTGTAGCAGGTAACCAGTCAGAAACACCAATGTAGCAGGTAACCAGTCAGAAGCACCAGTGTAGCAGGTAACCAGTCAGAAGCACCAGTGTAACAGGTAACCAGTCAGAAGCACCAGTGTAGCAGGTAACCAGTCAGAAGCACCAGTGTAGCAGGTAACCAGTCAGAAGCACCATTGTAGCAGGTAACCAGTGAGAAGCACCAGTGTAGCAGGTAACCAGTTAGAAGCACCAGTGTAGCAGGTAACCAGTCAGAAGCACCAGTGTAGCAGGTAACCAGTCAGAAGCACCAGTTTAGCAGGTAACCAGTCAGAAGCACCAGTGTAGCAGGTAACCAGTCAGAAGCACCAGTGTAGCAGGTAACCAGTCAGAAGCACCAGTGTAGCAGGTAACCAGTCAGAAGCACCAGTGTAGCAGGTAACCAGTCAGAAGCACCAGTGTAGCAGGTAATCAGTTAGAAGCACCAGTGTAGCAGGTAACCAGTCAGAAGCACCACTGTAGCAGGTAACCAGTCAGAAGCACCACTGTAGCAGGTAACCAGTCAGAAGCACCATTGTAGCAGTTAACCAGTCAGAAATACCAGTGTAGCAGGTGACCAGTCAGAAGCACCAGTGTAGCAGGTAACCAGTCAGAAGCACCAGTGTAGCAGGTAACCAGTCAGAAGCACCAGTGTAGCAGGTAACCAGTCAGAAGCAGCAGTGTAGCAGGTAACCAGTCAGAAGCAGCAGTGTAGCAGGTAACCAGTCAGAAGCAGCAGTGTAGCAGGTAACCAGTCAGAAGCAGCAGTGTAGCAGGTAACCAGTCAGAAGCACCAGTGTAGCAGGTAACCAGTCAGAAGCACCAGTGTAGCAGGTAACCCGTCAGAAGCACCAGTGTAGCAGGTAACCAGTCAGAAGCACCAGTGTAGCAGGTAACCAGTCAGAAGCAGCAGTGTAGCAGGTAACCAGTCAGAAGCACCAGTGTAGCAGGTAACCAGTCAGAAGCACCAGTGTAGCAGGTAACCAGTCAGAAGCAGCAGTGTAGCAGGTAACCAGTCAGAAGCAGCAGTGTAGCAGGTAACCAGTCAGAAGCACGAGTGTAGCAGGTAACCAGTCAGAAGCACCAGTGTAGCAGGTAACCAGTCAGAAGCACCAGTTTAGCAGGTAACCAGTCAGAAGCACCAGTGTAGCAGGTAACCAGTCAGAAGCAGCAGTGTAGCAGGTAACCAGTCAGAAGCACCAGTGTAGCAGGTAACCAGTCAGAAGCACCAGTGTAGCAGGTAACCAGTCAGAAGCACCAGTGTAGCAGGTAACCAGTCAGAAGCAGCAGTGTAGCAGGTAACCAGTCAGAAGCAGCAGTGTAGCAGGTAACCAGTCAGAAGCACCATTGTAGCAGATAACCAGTCAGAAGCACCAGTGTAGCAGGTAACCAGTCAGAAGCACCAGTGTAGCAGGTAACCAGTCAGAAGCACCAGTGTACAAGAAATATGGATGTGTTAATCATTGGGAAGTGTACCTGAGGGTCAGTAGAACTCAAACTTGTTCCTTAAAGTTAGATTTGATGATAAATCAATTGCGGAATGATGTGGCGCTCTCAGAGGCGCTCTCATGAGAGATCATTGGCTTCTTTGGACCATCTTCTTGGGTAGGCTTAAATCTTTTGATAATCTGTGATGTTTTCCGTACCTTTCCACAAGTATTATCACTATGAGACTTTTCTTTGCTGAATAATTTTCTTTTCACTCAGCAAAAGTTGGTACATTATCAATGTGCTTCTACCCTTTTCTCTATACTAATTACTTAGTAGGAACGAAAGTTATCTATGCTTACGTGTCACACCTCTCCCATCTATAAATATATTAAACAACCATGGTAACATTAGGCATTACTTTACTGGAAAATACGCATTTCCTTTACTGGAAAATAATCTCCCTCTCTCCTACATACCCTAACCTGAGCCCCACTATCCTCATAAAAACTCTTAACTGCTTTCAGTAACCTACCACCTATTATATACACACATGCAACACCTGCTACATTGCTCTTTTATCCCCCCTATCATATGCCTTTTCTAAATCCATAAATTCAACAACAACTTCCTTACCCTTATCTAAATACTGTTCACTTATATACTTCACTGTAAACACTTGGTCTTCACATCCCCTACTCTTCCTAAAGCTTCCTCGTTCATTTGCGATCCTGCTTTCCATCTTACCTTCAATACTAACTTTACCATAAACCTTATCAGATATACTCAGCAAGTTTATTCCCTTATAATTCTTACACTCTCTTTTGTCTTTTTTTTCCTTAATACACAGAAACTATGTACGCTCTCTTCCAATCCCTGGGTATCTTCCTCTTTTCCATACATTTATTAAATAAAAGCACCAACCACTCCAAAATTATATCCCCATCTGCTTTTAACACTTCTGTCTTTATCCCATCAATCCCATCTGCTTTACCCCTTTTCATTTTACTCACTGCCTCACGCAGCTTCCCAACATTCACATCTGACTCTTCCTCACCCCTAAAAGATGTTATTCCTCCATGGCCAATGCATGAAATCACAGCCTCCTTCTCTTCATCAACATTTAACAGTTTATCAAAATATTCCCTCCAGCTTCCCAATACCTCCAGTTCTCAATTTAATAACTCTCCTATTATGTTTTAAAATGTCAAATCTATTCGTTCCCTAGGCTTTCTCAACTTATTAATCTCACTCCAAAAACTTTTCTTATTCTCAGTAAAATTGGTTGGCAGCACCTCACCTACTCCCTCATTTGCTCCCCTTTTACATTTCATTAACTCTTCTTTTACTCTCCATATACTCCACACTCCTTATATCATTTCTGCTTTATAAAAACCTCTCATATGCTAACTTTTTCTCTCTTACTTCTTTCTTTACCTCATTCCAACAATCATTCCTCTTGGCTCCAGCACTCACTCTCCTATATCCACAAGCTTCTGCTGAACACTGCATTCTTAAATCTACCCTATACCTCTTCAACCTCCTCATTACCAATATACCCTCATTAGCCCATCTTCCTACCAATAGTTGCTTCATATCTCTCTATTACTCCCTGATTCCATTTTCCTTGTACCTCATCTACCTCTTACCCTCACTGTAGCTACAACTAAAAAATGATCCGACATGTCTGTTGCCCTTCTATAAACACGCACATCCAGAAGTCTACCCATTAACCTTTTATCGACCAATATATAATCTAACAAGCTATTCCCCTTACGTCCTATATCATATCTCGTATTCTCATTTATCATTTTTTTCTTGAAATATATATTAGCTATTACCAAACCCCTTTCTATACAAAACTCAAGCAAGAGCCCCCATTATCATTTACCCCCGGCGCTCCAAACTTACCTACTACGCCCTTTACAACTATTTCTCCAGCTGTAGCATTTAGGTCCCCTATCACATTTACTCTCTCACTTTGTTCAAAATTCCCTAAACACTCTTAGCATCTCCCAAAATCTCTTTGCTCTACACTCCTCGGGTCTCCAGGGGCATAAACATTTAGAAATATCCCAGTTTTTGCATCCGAACCTTATTTTAATCCACATAATCCTTGAATTTATACATTTACATTATCTTTTTTCCTGCCATAACTGATCCTTCAACATTATTGCTACCCTTCCTTAGCTCTAACTCTCTTAATATACTCCTGACTTAATCCCATTTACTTCTCCTCACTGAAACTCCCCTACCCCCTTCAGCTTTGTTTTGCTTAGAGCCAGGACATCCAGCTTCTTTTCATTCATAGCTTTGACAGTCATCTCTTTCTTATCACATCTGCACTTCATCTACACACATTCAACCATTCCAGTTTCATAAAGCTTCTCTTATGTTTAAGAATTTGTACAGAAGGGGTTACTGGCTCTTGCTTCCGCATTTTTGTCGCTTATCATGACACTTATGGCTTTCGGAAGAAGGTTCGTTTTCACTTCCCCATGGAGATGCAAGGAAAATATAAGAACAAGAACTGTTAAGAAAATAGAAGAAAATTCAGATGGGTGTGTATTCATATACGTGTACATGCATGTGTAGTGTGACCTAAATGTATGTAGAAGTAACACGATGTATTTCTTAGCTTGCATGTTTATGAGACAGAAAGTAAAGATACCAGGAATCCAACTATCCGTGTAGTAGGGTACTGCTACACACCTCACAGCCACTGTCTGTGGTATGGTACAGCCACACAGCCACTGTCTGTAGTATGGTACAGCCACACAGCCACTGTCTGTAGTATGGTACAGCCACACAGCCACTGTCTGTAGTATGGTACAGCCACACAGCCACTGTCTGTAGTATGGTACAGCCACACAGCCACTGTCTGTAGTATGGTACAGCCACACAGCCACTGTCTGTGGTATGGTACAGCCACACAGCCACTGTCTGTAGTATGGTACAGCCACACAGCCACTGTCTTTGGTATGGTACAGCCACACAGCCACTGTCTGTAGTATGGTACAGCCACACAGCCACTGTCTGTGGTATGGTACAGCCACACAGCCACTGTCTGTGGTATGGTACAGCCACACAGCCACTGTCTGTAGTATGGTACAGCCACACAGCCACTGTCTGTAGTATGGTACAGCCACACAGCCACTGTCTGTGGTATGGTACAGCCACACAGCCACTGTCTGTAGTATGGTACAGCCACACAACCACTGTCTGTAGTATGGTACAGCCACACAGCCACTGTCTGTAGTATGGTACAGCCACACAGCCACTGTCTGTAGTATGGTACAGCCACACAGCCACTGTTTGTAGTATGGTACAGCCACACAGCCACTGTCTGTGGTATGGTACAGCCACACAGCCACTGTCTGTAGTATGGTACAGCCACACAGCCACTGTCTGTGGTATGGTACAGCCACACAGCCACTGTCTGTAGTATGGTACAGCCACACAGCCACTGTCTGTGGTATGGTACAGCCACACAGCCACTGTCTGTGGTATGGTACAGCCACACAGCCACTGTCTGTAGTATGGTACAGCCACACAGCCACTGTCTGTAGTATGGTACAGCCACACAGCCACTGTCTGTAGTATGGTACAGCCACACAGCCACTGTCTGTAGTATGGTACAGCCACACAGCCACTGTCTGTAGTATGGTACAGCCACACAGCCACTGTCTGTAGTATGGTACAGCCACACAGCCACTGTCTGTAGTATGGTACAGCCACACAGCCACTGTCTGTAGTATGGTACAGCCACACAGCCACTGTCTGTAGTATGGTACAGCCACACAGCCACTGTCTTTGGTATGGTACAGCCACACAGCCACTGTCTGTGGTATGGTACAGCCACACAGCCACTGTCTGTAGTATGGTACAGCCACACAGCCACTGTCTGTGGTATGGTACAGCCACACAGCCACTGTCTGTGGTATGGTACAGCCACACAGCCACTGTCTGTAGTATGGTACAGCCACACAGCCACTGTCTGTGGTATGGTACAGCCACACAGCCACTGTCTGTGGTATGGTACAGCCACACAGCCACTGTTTGTAGTATGGTACAGCCACTGTCTGTAGTATGGTACAGCCACACAGCCACTGTCTGTAGTATGGTACAGCCACACAGCCACTGTCTGTAGTATGGTACAGCCACACAGCCACTGTCTGTAGTATGGTACAGCCACACAGCCACTGTCTGTAGTATGGTACAGCCACACAGCCACTGTCTGTAGTATGGTACAGCCACACAGCCACTGTCTGTAGTATGGTACAGCCACACAGCCACTGTCTGTAGTATGGTACAGCCACACAGCCACTGTCTGTAGTATGGTACAGCCACACAGCCACTGTCTGTAGTATGGTACAGCCACACAGCCACTGTCTGTGGTATTGTACAGCCACACAGCCACTGTCTGTAGTATGGTACAGCCACACAGCCACTGTCTGTGGTATGGTACAGCCACACAGCCACTGTCTGTAGTATGGTACAGCCACACAGCCACTGTCTGTGGTATGGTACAGCCACACAGCCACTGTCTGTAGTATGGTACAGCCACACAGCCACTGTCTGTAGTATGGTACAGCCACACATCAAGCACACGCAACTCACCCTCAGAACACCACAGTTCAAAAAGCGAAATAAATAAATTTCGATGTGCCTGGATATTGAAACAAAATCGGTTTTTATCGTGGGGGGAAAATATTATTTTAAAGATAAGGTTCGTTCAGTCCATTTTACTTGTTTTCCAGAATTGTGAAAAAAAACAAGTGGGGTGGGTTTGTTACAGTGTAATACTAGTGTATAATATTAAAAAATTGCTGGTAAGGTTAGCATACTGTATGAAAGAGTTGACCATAACAGTCTGGTTGATAAACCCAGATTAGCTCATTATTGAATGAGCTAGTATGAGAATCTAAAGTGGATACTTGATTGATTACGTATTCTTTTTTTCCTACCTCCTACTTTTCACTTTTATTTTGCTCATAACACTTGAGTACGGTAACGCGGACCAGATTCTGGGTATAACTGGTATGTGCAAGTACTCTATGACCAGAGTAATTGATCGCATTCCCATCAGTCTAAAGGACCCCAATGGAAATAAGTCACTCTGACTTTTTGGGTTATCCTAGGTACTGTACACATATGCTGCTATGCATGATAATCTATGTAACTGTATTTGTGTATACCTGAATAAACTGACTTACTAACCTGGAATGGTTCGGATAATTTCAAAAGCCTTCAACGGCGTAGCTTCAAACGTTCAGAAAAGTTACTTCGTAATTCTGTGATGGCGCAGAGTGAAATTCAAATGTGTAGGTGCAGATTTGACCGTTTTGAAATTTTGATTCTTGTTAAATCAAGATTAAACTATATACGTCTGCCTCTACTGAGGCAGACGTATATAGTGGTGGTGATGGTGGGAAGGATGGTTATGACAATGGTGGTGTGGTAATGATGGCACTGATGACATTAGTAGTGGTGACACCTGAAGTATACCTGGAGGGTGTTCCGTGGCCCGGTCCATGACCAGGCCTCGTGGTGGATCAGGGCCTAACTAACGAGGCTGTTACTGCTGGCCGCACGTAAACCGATGTACGAGTCACAGCCCGGCTGGTCAAAGTGCTGATTTTAGGTGTTTACCTGGAGTTTACCTGGTGTCTGTCCATCTCCTTCTTGAAAACAGCTAAGGGTTAATTGGTAATCCCCCTTATGTATGCTTGGAAGCAGTTGGATGGTCTTGGGCCCCTGACACTTATTGTGTTGTCTCTTAGTGTACTTATGGCTCCCCTGCTTTTCATTGGGGGGGATGTTGCTTTTGCTTTCGTAAGGAGCGATTTCGGTTTAAATTTGAGACTAGTCCCTCTAGGATTTTCCAAGCGTATATTATCATGTATCTTTCTCGACTGCGATCCAGGGAGTACAGGTCGAGGGCCTTCAGCCATTCTCAGTAATTTAGGTGCTTTATGGTACTTATACATGCAATAAAGGTTCTGTATATATTCTTCAGGTCTGCAATTTCGCATACCTTGAAAGGGACCGTTAGTGTACAGCAATATTCCAGCCTAGAGAGAACAAGCAATATGAAGAGAATCATCACTGGCTTGGTATCCCTAGTTCTGAATGTTCTCATTATCCATCTTATCATTTTCCTAGCAGATGTGATAGATACATTGTTCTGATCTTGAAAAGTGAGATCCTCTGACATTATCACTCGCAGGTCCTTTACATTAGTTAATCGCTCTACTGTGTGATTTTATTTGTTTTATACTCAGAGACAGTTTTTATTTCCTCGAGTTTTGCATAGCGGAGTAATTGAAATTTGTCTTCACTAAACTTCATATTGTTTTCTGACACTCATTTAAAGACTTTGTAATGTCCGCTGGAGATTTGCAGTGTCTTCGATGGATGACACTCATGCAAATTCTGGTATCATCAGCAAAGGAGGACACTGTGCTGTGGCTTACATCTCTGTCTATGTCAGATGAGAGGATGAGGATATGATGGCCACATATGTGTACATGTATGCGTACACACACAGACACACACACACACACACACACACACACACACACACACACACACACACACACACACACACACACACACACACACACCAGGTGCTGGTGGTGACCTGGTAGACGCCCACACACTGACATGTCTGCTCTCTCCACACACACACAATTTCAATTATTTAAGAGCTGACTTGTTCCCCAATTCTTTTTCAAAACGATTTTTTTTCATAGTACATTTTTTTCTTTTCAAACAGATGTATTGTTCGCCAATTTACTTTACCTTTATTTATACTTTATATTTGTTACTGTTAATGACTTTATTATTATTATTATTATTATTATTATTATTATAATTATTATTATTATTATTATTATTATTATTATTATTATTATTATTATTATTATAAATAGGACATATGAGTATCATAGATTTTCACTTTTTTATATATTTTTATATTTTTTTAAATATGTACAGGTATACATCACCAGTAATTCAATGGTAACTTAACAGTGAGGATTGAGACACTTATGCAGCATATCGAAATCTTTATTCAGGAAACGTTTCGCCACACAGTGGCTTCATCAGTCCAATACAAAGAGGAAGGCGTAAGGAGAGGAGGAGAATGAGGTAATCAGTCCCTCAACCTGGAGTCGATGTGTTCAGTCCATCAATCTTGTAGAATGTACAGCATAGGGCCGTAGACGTGGCTTATATACTGTAGTGAGGTGACGTGAAGCAGATGGAGGCGGGGTCATAGTGGTACCATCCACTAGTCGAAGTAGGTCTTCAACACTTGTCCAACCTTTGGACGAAGACCTACTTCGACTAGTGGATGGTACCACTATGACCCCGCCTCCATCTGCTTCACGTCACCTCACTACAGTATATAAGCCACGTCTACGGCCCTATGCTGTACATTCTACAAGATTGATGGACTGAACACATCGACTCCAGGTTGAGGGACTGATTACCTCATTCTCCTCCTCTCCTTACGCCTTCCTCTTTGTATTGGACTGATGAAGCCACTGTGTGGCGAAACGTTTCCTGAATAAAGATTTCGATATGCTGCATAAGTGTCTCAATCTTCAACTTGTCAGTTTTTCAAACCATTCATCACAACTTAACAGTGACAAACAACGGCATCAGTGGTATATACTTCTCGGTGTATATGCACAAAGATGTTACTTTAATCCCTTTTTAATAGATTAAAGCTTTCCTGACTGCTGATGAACAGATTACTTGCAACCTTAATGACTCTTGTAGTCGATAGACTTTAAACCCCTTTTAAGTAACCAACCAGAACTTTTAAGCCAGTGTCTGGTTAACCACGGGTATTTGTTACTGGTAAGTCAGTGGACCACGGAACAATCTCTAGTATGTACAACCAGTAAGTTTTTCTACATATACTTTACATAACATGTGATCCACATCTTCATAGTTCAGATCACTGACAGTGATAATGATATGTGTAAACTTTTCAACACCTACTTCCTCTCAGTGTTTGCTCAGGAAGATACTAGCGAAATTCCAGAAATAAATTATGTAGAACAGGACGATAATAAACTATGCACGATTGCGGTAACTAGTGCTATGTTTCTCAGACAAATATATAAATTAAAACCTAACAAATCCCCAGGCCCTGATGAATTGTTTGCAAGGGTGTTAAAGGAATGTAAGGGGGAGCTAAGCATACCTTTGGTTAATCTTTTCATTATATCACTACAAACTGGCATAGTGCCTGATAAGTAGAAAATGGCTAATGTAATACCTATTTACAAGGCAGGTGACAGGTCCTTGGCTTCGAACTATAGACCAATAAGCCTTACCTCCATAGTGGGAAAATTTATGGAATCAATAATTTCCGAAACAATTCGTAGCCATCTTGAAAGGCATAAATTGATTAATGAATCTCTGCATAGTTTTACAAAGAGGCGTTCCTGTCTTACGAATTTACTAACTTTTTTCACTAAGATATTTGAGGAGGTAGATCATGGTATTGAATATATTGTGTATATGGACTTCAGTAAGGCTTTCGACAGAGTTCCACATCAGAGGCTTCAATAGCACACGGAATAGGAGGAAAAAAAATTTCCTGGGTAGAGGCATGGTTGACAAATAAGCAGCAAAGAGTTTGCATAAATGGGGAGAAATCAGAGTGGGGGCACGTCACAAGCGGTGTTCCACAGGGGTCAGTGTTGGGCCCCTTGTTGTTCACAGTTTACTCAAACGACATAGATGAAGGAATAAATAGCGACATAAAATTTGCTGATGACACCAAAATAGGCAGTCAGATTCATTCTAATGAGGACACTAGAGCACTCCAGGATGATTTGAATAGACTGATGCAATGGTCGGAGAAGTGGCAGATGCAGTTTAATATAGACAAATGCAAAGTTCTAAATGTTGGGCAGGACAATAACCATGCAACATATAAACTAAAAAACGTAGATCTTAATATTACTGATTGCGGAAAGGATTTAGGAGTTCTGGTTAGCAGTAATCTAAAACTAAGACAACAGTGCATTAGTGTTCGCAATAAAGCTAACAGAATTCTTGGCTTCATATCTAGAAGTATAAATAATAATAATAATAATAATAATAATAATAATAATAATAATAATAATAATAATAATAATAATATCTTTATTTACTACAAGTACATGTTATACAGTCCTAGCTGACATCAATGACATACTACTGTATATGAAAGCCCTTTGCTTTGCTGAGCATTTCGGGAAAATTAGGTCAGTGTCCCAGGATGCGACCCACACCAGTCGACTAACACCTAGGTGCCCTTTTTACTGATGGGGAACATAGACAACAGGTGTAAAGAAACACGCCCAGTGTTTCTACCTTGGCTGAGAATCGAACCCAGACCCTCGCCGTGTGAAGCGGGAGCTTTAGCCACAAGGCCACCAGAGCCACCAACTCTATATATCTTTTGTTAGGCCTCATTTAGATTATGCTGCACAGTTCTGGTCATCATATTACAGAATGGATATAAATGCATTGGAAAACATACAAAGGATAGACTGAGGGCTCTGAATCTGCACTCTCTAGAAAGGCATAGAATTAGGGGGGATATGATTGAGGTGTATAAATGGAAAACAGGAATTAATATAGGGGATGTAAATAGAGTGCTAAACACATCTAGCCTTGATAGGACACGCAGCAGTGAATTTAAGTTGGAAAAAAATCAGATTCAGGAAGGATATAGGAAAGCATTGGTTTGGTAATAGAGTTGTGGATGAGTGGAACAAACTCCCGAGTACAGTCATAGAAGCTAATACGTTGTGTAGTTTTAAAAATAGGTTTGATAAATACATGAGTAGGTGTGGGTGTGAGTTGGAACTGACCAGCTTGTGCTAGTAGGTCAGTTGCCGTGCTCATTCCTTAGTGAATGGGACCTGACCTAACTTCCTTAAGGCATTGGTTTAAGCCGATGAGTGAACTGGAGCTGCCTCGCATGGGCCAGTAGGCCTGCTGCAGTGTTCCTTCTTTCTTATGTTCTTATACAACTGAACTGGCAAATATACAGCCTAGTCTTAATCTAGTAGTCAATATCTTGCCACTTAATCCTTAAATAAGTTTTACTTGACGAATTTCATTGTATTGGGCGATGGTTCTGTTGCTCTACTTTCTTGAAACTCAATAACTATGTTGATTCTAAGAAAATAAATTTGTTTGAGAAATCAAAATTATATTAGATTTTCTGTGTGTTTACAGCTGGTTTAGCCAGTGCATGAACGTCATGATGCTCCAGGAGTCCTACGTGAATGGGAATCCACAAAAGTTTAGCTTCATTCCTGTTGTTAAAAACTGGCGCATTATTGTGTCTGGTTTTATACACAAGCAAGTTACAGTCACATCTCAGGCGGTATTACGATTGACCTTAGAATTTGTAATATATTTGGCCTGAGTATTGGAGATGCTTAATATCGAATGTACTCATGGAAAGTCGTATTAAGGATTTGTACGATGGGGTGATGATTATTATTATTATAATCAAGGGGGAAGCGCTAAACCCGGAGGATTATACAGCGCCTGGGGGGGGATGTGGAAGGCATTCAGGCTTAATTCGGGGAACTGGAGCACAGATCCAATTCCCTAAATCAAGAGCCCCTCACCAACATCAAGGAACCTTCCTTGAGGGGGATGGGGTGATGAAAAGACTGCTTTAAAACTTTTTAATATAACGTAATTTACGTAATATTCTATAAAGTATTTTAAAATGGTACCTTTACTTATTTTTACATAGCCGGACTTGAGTCCTGGAAATGGGAAGTACAATGCCAGCACTCTAAAGGAGGGTTTTGGGATATTAGCAGTTTGGAGGGATATGTTGTGTATCTTATTATGCTTCTAAACTGTTGTGTTCTGAGCACCTCTGCAAAAACAGTGATTATGTGTGAGTGAGGTGAAAGTGTTAAATGATGATGAAAGTATTTTCTTTTTGGGGATTGTCTTTCTTTTTGGGTCACCCTGCCTCGGTGGGAGACGGCTGATTTGTTGAAAAAAAAACTTTACTTACAAAGAAATAGCACTTAACAGACTTATATACCGTTTACAATTACATTTTCTGAATGGGTATTTACATGCGAAGTTGATAAAGTTACGTGGCCACTCAAACCAGAGACGATCCAAACTTGATAACTGAAATCTCTTTAATCACTGAAGAGATTTTACTTGGTGAGGGTTTTACAAATACTCTATTTTCAAGAGACTGAGAGAATAATGCTATACTGCTGAATAAATTCTCAGTCAAAGTAAACGAGTAAGTAGAGAGGACCTTCTCAAGACTGAGAGAGGTGTTGTACTGCTTAATCCACACCACTCACCCGTGACGTCAGCTGGCGTCAGGCGAGTAGTGCAGAGGTGACGTCAGTTGGCGTCAGGCGAGTAGTGCAGAGGTGACGCCAGCTGGCGTCAGGCGAGTGTAGAAGTGAGGCCACACAAACATAAACTGGTCGTTACTCATGGTGAGTCATCCATTTCCTCACCAGAATAAATATATATATAATGAAAATGGGAAAGATTGAAATGAATATTTAATATTATAAAGCTGATTACTCTCGTTTTTAACATTTAACGATGGTAATCGCAATGTAATATTAGATGAACAAATATGAAAGATATATATCACAACTGCATCTCGGCGTAACAGGCGGTTTAGAGCAAGTAATAAGGAAAACGAATTAGAGGCAATTAAGAAGAGTAGCTGTAGCTTGTGGAAGCATGAGAGCAATAAACATAACAAAGAGTTTACGTTATAAAATATATATTGTATATATGTACATTGGTTTGTTTATGCTGTTATGGTTTGAGAAAATTTTAACACTGAGAGAACTGGAGATAGTACTTGGCTCCTTGTTACAATAACTATAAGTACCTATGTGACGGTCTAACACTGGTTTTTCTCTTCGGAAATTATAAGGTCATAAATATCACAGTCTGCTTGCAAATAATTTAGAATGGTTTGCATTTCGCGAAAAGTTTTGATATGTGTGAAAATGTCATCATTGCTGTTTGATGTTCCTGGTAGTGACTCATTTATTTTAGAAGAGTACTAATTATAATTAGTACTCTTCTATTATAATTGAACAGTGCAGTACTTAATACACTACCTTCAGGAGTGCCAAGTTGCATGTCTTTAATTTCACTTTTGTAACCTTGTAGCACAAGTGAACAAACAGATGTACACCTTCATGGGAACTTTGTCAACTGTTTTGGTTAAATTTATTGGTCCAGTATAATCTACACCTGTCACCTCAAATGGAGTGATATGACAAACTCTTTCAGAGGGATATGGAGGTGGACCTGGATACTGACATACTCGCATATCGTAGTGACGACAAGTAATACAGTCCTTTATTTGTTTTTTCACACTTTGTCGACCTTGAGGTATCCAGTAGGATTGTCGTATATGACAAAGTGTGTCAGCTACCCCACCATGTAACACGTTACTGTGGGCGTTTTGCACAATCAGTTTTGTTAGCCAATGATTCTTGGGGATCAATATTGGATGTATGGCTTCTTTAGGTAGTGAAGAATTATGAATTCTTCCTCGACATCTTATAATCTTTTCTGAGTCGAGATAAAGTCCTAAAGAATTAATCATAACAGGTTTCTTTGGGGATTTATCTTGTGTTTCTAGAAATTTATATTCTGTAGAGAAAACATCTTTCTGTATTAGTTTCACCCAGTATTTAATGGGTTCAAGACATTCATAATCAGGTTTAATTCCTTTAATGAATTTAAAGACAAGAGCTGTAACTCTTAAGAGTTTACCCAAAGATGAGTAATTAGATCCATCAATGACTATTTCTGTTGTGTCTGCAGTATTTACACAACTTATTTCTGCTGTGTTCAAGCAGACTGTTTCTTCTGGCATAATGTGAGCTTTTTGCTGAGGCCAGTTATTTTCATTAGAGAGCCAGTTCGGTCCGTGGAGCCATAATTTATTATCCACAAATTTCTTGAGTGGGACACCACGTGACAACATGTCAGCTGGATTCTCTTGGGTAGAGACGTGAAGAAAGAGATAATCTCTCTGCATCTCTTTTATTTCTGCTACTCTGTTCTGTACATAGACCAACTTACTCTTATTATTTCTTAACCACTGGAGAACTGCCTCATTATCACTCCAGATCACGGTTTTTTCAATAGTGACATGATCAAGTACTTTGTTGAGATAGACAGCTAATTTTGTACCTACATAGAGTGCTGTCAGTTCCAATTGTGGTACTGTTCTGACCTTCAAGGGTGTTACCCTGGCCTTTGAAGTAATTAGTGTACTTCCTTCAGCATTACTCATGTGAGCTACAGCGCCATAACCTCTGGTTGACGCATCACAGAACACATGTAATGTGTACTTGTTTCCCTCTTGACCTATTTGTCTGGGAAATTTAATTTGATGAAGTTGTTTAAACTCCCTGGATATTTCATCCCATGCTTGACTCATTTCTAGAGGCAAGTTCTCATCCCATCCAATTTTGAGCTTCCATGCATCTTGCATAAGCATTTTACCCTTTATGGTAATTGGTGAGACGAGTCCTAGAGGATCAAAACATTGTGATACCTCTGACAGTAAACTACGTTTAGTGAGTGTACTGCATGATTTATTGTTTATCTTTTTGAGACTCAAAGTATCTTCCTGTGTGTTCCAATTAAGTCCCAGCATATTGTTGCAATCAGGAATTTCAGTTTCAGGGAAATCTTCTTTGATAAGTTCCCTTAATTGCTTTGAATTTGTATTCCACATCCTTAGAGGCATATTTGCTTCTTTCATCTCCTTGTTAGCTTCTCTGTATAAGGATTTCAAATCCTCCTCTTTATTCACAGTACCTTGAAGATTGTCCACATAGAAACTTTTCTTTAAGACTTCTTTGAAGGGACTTTCAGATTTCTTCAAATGTGTATTTAGAGTAGCTTCTAGTAAGAATGGAGAGGATGTTGCACCAAATAATACTGATTTGAAACGATAAGTTTTCACAGGACTTTGAGGATCATGTGGCTTTTCAGGCCACAAGAATCGAGTATAATCTCTATCTATTTCTTGTAGTCCTACTCTCAAGAAAGCCTTGGAAATATCAGCCGTGTAGGCATATGGGTTTGTGCGAAATTTCATAAGCACGTCTCCAAGCTTCTCAGTTAGTGAGGGTCCGGTCATCAGACAGTCATTAAGACTTGCTACATCTTTATTTGCACGTGCGCTGCAATTATATACAACACGTAGTGGAGTGGTTTCAGAATCTTTTCTGACTCCATGGTGCGGGAGATAATGAGCGTTTGTCTTCAACTTATCTTCGACTATTTCCTCAATGAATTTATTGTCCAACTGTTCTTGTATGATATTATCATAGACAGTCAGTAACTCTGGATTCTTCCTGAGCTCATGTATTTGTGCTTTCATCTGTCCGAAAGCCATGCGATAATTGCTAGGCAGATGTGGTGGATTTAATTTCCATGGTAACCTAACCCAATACTGTCCATCTTTATATTTGACAGTGTCCAAATATTGGTTATAAGTCTGAGACTCTTGTGGGCTTGGTTTATTTACATCAATACCTATCGCATCTAAATCCCACAACTTATCAACTGGTTCATTCATTTCTTCCAGTAATGATAATTTTTGCTGTGGTACATGATCAGCGGTTATTCTCGTAACTAGTACATTTTCCACTGAATCAATATCAGCTTCTTTCCCACTTTGAGAGGGAATGGGACCACATATCATGTGGCCTCCTGCTGTTTTCAGCAAGTGAACATCATGTTTACTTACTATATTTTGCACAAAACAGTGATAATAATCACTTCCAATGATTAAATCAATTGGACTAATTGTGTCCGTCTGTATGTCAGGACAGGCTAACTTGACCTTAGCTGCTTTCAGTGCTGCAACTGTTTCTTTTAATCCCTGGATCTGCACAGACTTAGGCAAATCATCTACTACCACAGCTTCTACTGTCTTTTTCCTGTTTCCTAGACCAACAGTGATTCTGGCTAGGTCATATGTCTGTTTATCAGAATTGTGGAAAAAACCAGCTATATCTAACTGTATTTTGGCATAGGGTTGTTTATTCAGTTTCTGCAACACTGATCTTCTTATGAAGGACCTTTGTGAGCCTTGATCAAATAGTGTTAGCACATTGGTTTTGTGTAATTTATTAGATAACTCAACTCGAGCTATCGGGAGAGCAGTTGCTTTAAACTTATCTCTCACATTTAATGCTGTTGCTTGTTGACTTCCTGATTCTGTGGAAGTCTGCTGCTGTTCAGCAAAAGTATTTGGGCATAATGCTGTATGATGCATACCCTTGCATTTAAAACACTTCTTCAGTGAGCATTTTCCTCCCTTGTGTTCACCTAAACACTTGATGCATCTTTTCAGCTGATGAATACGTTGTTTACGTGCCTCCATTGATGTGTATTGAATACAATACTGTGCCCAATGTGTTCCATCACAAAGTACACATTTTGGAGTATGTTTATGTATGACAGTCTGTTTACTGTCTATTGTATTCACAGCTTGATAAATGCCTATATGGGATTTCCCATTATGTGGTTTAGTGGGAGTAGGTATACTCTTTTTATACTGAGTTGAAGGTTTATTATCCACTGGATTTGTGGATTTTTCATCTTGTCTCGTTGCTTGCATGCATGAAACTATTGTTTGTAAACCATTGCTAATTTCTTCACAAGTGAAATAGCGTTTATTGAACATAATATTTAATCGTTCAATAGTTTGTGGTGACAACTTATCTTGTACAATACCACTGATAAACCAATCACATTGCCTTAGGTCATATTTAGCACCTAGAGATCTGAGACTATTGTCTAATGTAATTCTAAATGCCTGTAAGTCTGAAAAACAATGTTTGGGTGGCTTCAAGCTTGATATTAAGACTGCATGTCTAACTCTAGCCTTGTCAGCATCGAAGTAATTGTCTGCTAAGACACGTAAGGCTATTTGATAATTACCTTTAACCACCGGAAATGACTTAATCAGTTCATAGGGTTCTCCCTTCACAAGACATTTAAGGTAATTGAACTTGGCAATCTCGTCTATGTCAGTTCGTGAATTTACTATGGATTGAAAACCACTAATGAATTCTTCATAATTATGACCTTGGAAAATAGGTAATGACAATGTAGGTAAGCTTGGTAATGGGACACTTGTTGTTGTTACAGGTGTAACAGGTGTTTGACCACTAGTTACAGTAGGTCTCTGTGACAGAGTTTTACGGCAGATAGCCTGTACTCCTGTCCACCTTAATTGTTGATCACTAAAAGTATCCAAAACATTTTTAATTTCATCCTCAGATGGATCTAATTCAAGAAATTTATTTTCATAATCTGTATAGTCTGAATTAATTATTTCCAGACGTTGTGTAAATAATCCAAAATTGGCCTCAAGATCATCAAAATCTATGTTTGTATCTTGAGTTAATCCTAGACAGACTGAAATTAGATTTTCTAATTGTGTAATCTTAGTCTGTAAAGACTGAAACTGAGTTTTCAAACAAGCCATTTTAATGGTATACTGAAAATTCTAGCACCACACTTAGAGTGTTTAAAAAACACTGTACTGCTATAAACAGCTGAGTTTTTGTTATGCTTAAGTCAGCAATAATCGAGTCAGACACTACTGACCCACTAAGCTTAACCTCAGGGTTAATGACCATGAAGGGTACAGGGTACATGTGTCTGGTGTTTATGGCTTAGAGTTTGCGGTGTCAGCCTGACCATGATGATTAATCGTAAATAACGATGTTATACACTTCATTCACTATACACTATAAATGTCACTGTATAACTGTAATCACACGTGAACATTACTTACACATATATAAATTTCACTGTTAATATATATTTGAAAGCTTACACTTTATATATAAGTTCCTTTAATATAACAGGTAAATCTATAAGAAACAAACTTTAACACAATCTTGTCTCTTAATTTCTGTCTATAAACATTATAAACACTGTGTATATATACACTCAGACAAACAACATCACTTGGGTTGCTGTTGTATTAATCAGCGATTTCGTGATTGGAGCAGTTGATGGAGGGTGCAGGATACCATCCCCCGTCTTCTTGTTGGGTGAGTCACCCAGCTCCCGTTTTCGTTGGGTGAACGCTGGGTGAGCGCCCGTTTTCTTTTGGCTGCCCATTCTCTGTGATTGAGTCTGGAGGGACTCATTTATACTGATTTATATTGTAAAACACTAGTTTTACATCTTTTTTCGAAGGACCTTGGCTCATAGGTTATTTGTACACTGTAGTACAACATATTTGGACCACAGTGTGGTCTTTATCCGGTTCGAGCACGACCAAAACTCTGTTGAGATTTTTTGGCCTTACCTGCCGTGTTTATTATAACTATATATAATGAACACTTAGCTGATAAATGACAGCAAATCGTCTACACAGCCGCCCCTGCAGACGAGGTCTAGAAGCTGTCGAAACCATCACAACAGTGGGCTGTCAAGAGATACAATTTGTAAGTATAAATTACCCCTAGGGGGTGTTATGTCAGCATATTTCATTCGATGATGGCTGACGAAATACTTACTTGTTTGGACTCAAAAGTCCACACCTTACTGCCGATTATAGGTTGATTACAAACTCCTTGTGACTCAAGAATTGCGCAATCCCCCGATCTACAAGAAATTCGTAACATACCTTGCTCTTTGTAACGTGAGCTATGGTGTTCTCAACACCTTCGACAGATATCGGTGACTTGATAGAAGCTGAAGTGTCCTTGGATGTCCACGTCTTCCATTGTCTAGGAAACGCACACTGGTACACTATGTTCCACAAGATTTGTCTTTATTGTTCACAATGTATCACAAGAGAAGCCGATCACACCTCTCTTAAGTGTTTGTGCTAGAGACACCTTGTTCACACCAACGCACAGATCTCCTGGCGTCAGTGTCACTCTCCCCAGAGTCAAAGATAGTCTGCCAGACGCTACAGCGCTCCATGACGTCACTGCCCCCAGCACAAAAAAAAAAAACGCTGACCTAGTACCTTGCATCCTTGTCACCTCCTCGATGAAGCAAAGCAGAATGTTTGTTTCTTGCTGTCTTAATCATAAACAACAATGTACACTATTTTTACTATGGTAATAAAGTGGGAGCAGGATTTTCCTTAATTGTCCTGCTAAGTAAGAGATGTACTGTCTCTTATAAAAATACACGTTGCAACAGCGCTGCAAGGAGCAGAGGTCACTTGACTACTTGGGATAGCATCTGTGATCAATTACTCACTCTAGCAGTAAACAAGATGCTCGCCCCTTCTGAGTGGCCCCTCAATGCTGAAAGGGCTGAAGGGGGCTGAAGGGGGCTGATACCCCCCTCCTGGAGAAAATTTCTCCACAACTGTACTATCTACAAGATTGATGGACTGAACACATCGACTCCAGTCTGAGGGATTGATTACCTCAAACTCCTCCTCTCCTTATACCCTTCTGATTTGTATTGGACTGATGACGTCACTGTGTGGCGAAACGTTTCTTCAATAAAGATTCCCATATGTTGCATAAGTGTCTCAATCTTCAGCAACTGTAAAGTTTCAAGTTTCTGATAGGCCTTATTCTTGTTCCAGTTTCTCTGGCAGTGTGGTAGTCAGCTGTCTACAGTTCCCGGGCTTCTTTATGTTTGCCTCACCTACCAGCGCCATCTGTAGGCTTCAGATATGCACATTCAATTTGTTTCTTGCCTATTTCAGCCTAATTTCTCTTCTTTCTACTTTCTTTTCTCCGTGTTGCCAGAGGAACCTCGTCCCTCACTCTTCTGTGCTTATCCTGTCTACCTATGTATCTTAATGTTTTATTAGTGGTTATTGTTTTATTAGTGGTTATTGTTTTATTAGTGGTTGTTTTATTAGTAGTTATTGTTTTATTAGTAGTTATTGTTTTATTAGGGGTTATTGTGTTATTATTGGTTATTGTTTTATAAGTGGCATTAGTTTCTAGTGCTCTCAGCTATTATAGCGTGTGTAAATGTTTTTCTCCATCTGTATTAGTAAGTAGGTTTATTTAGGTACAGGTACACATAAGCACAATTATCATACATGGTGTAAATTACCTAGGATAACCCATAAAGTCAGAGTGACTTACTTCCATGGGTGACAGTACTGTTGCTTTAACTTAACTTTAATAACTCGCCACACATCTGATTCAGCTCTATGCAGCTTACTTTAGCACTAGCGCTTAGTTATGATTATAATTATAATAATATGCAGCTTACTGGTACAGCACGCAACACTTTTTTTATTATTTATGTGTATCCCAGCCCATATGCGTGACTGATCCCTCAGACGTGCAGTTGGTGTCGTTAATATTGGTGACTTTGATGTAGACTGAGTGTAATTAAGGCTACCGAGTGGTGAAGCCAACCTATACCCGACTCCACACTCTTTGGCTATATAAAAATACAACAGTGAAAATAGGAAATAAAACCTGAGCGTGATGAATGGTTTTGAAAACCGACAAGTTGAAGAATTGAGACACTTATGAAACATATGGGAATCTTTATTGAAGAAACGTTTCGCCACACAGTGACGTCATCAGTCCAATACAAATCAGAAGGGTATAAGGAGAGGAGGAGTTTGAGGTAATCAAACTCCTTTGGACGACGACCTACTTACACTAATGGCAGGTCCCACTGTGATCCCGCCTGCTCCTGCTTCGACTCATCTGACTGCAGTATATAAGCCACCTCTCTGGCCCTTTGCTGTACTTCCTACAAGAGTGATGGACTGAACACATCGATTCAAGGTTGAGGGACTAATTACCTCAAACTCCTCCTCTCCTTACCCATTTCTACTTTGTATTGGACTGATGAAGCCACTGTGTGGCGAAGCGTTTCTTCAATAAAGATTCCCGTATGTTGCATAAGTGTCTCAATTCTTCAAAACCCGAGCGCTTTTATGTGCTAACACACACATCTTCAGAGGAATAATAGGAAGAAGAAGCAAGAGAAGTATATTTTAAATATTAAACACTGAGGTGTCGCCTCACTCAGAGGTGACAACATCTCACATAAACCCGTCCTGCAACATGCTTTAGTTCAGTCAAGTTCCTTTATGAAGAAGAACTCACTACCTACTACGGGATTCATTTGTTTCTAATCATGCCTGTACTGTAACTGTACAGTTGTTAAACTGGGTTGAATAGATCATTAAGGATTACTTTTATAAGTAATGATCTTTCCTTCATCTCCTGCCATACATTTATATGTTGAATCGTCTCTTGTAAGATCTCCGATATACTCTTTTCCTTATGTTGTTTTCACCGTCATAATAACCAACTTACATGATTATTGCAGACGTTCCTTTAATCTGTACATTTATTATTATTATTAGTAGTAGTAGTATATTATAATTATTAATAGTAATAGTAATAGTAGTAGCAGTAGTAGACTGTCGACTGTACAAGGCTCACAAAGACTACAGACTCCCAAGAATACAGTGTTGAAGAGGAAACTGAAAGTATGGTACACCAACGCTGATAGAATAATGAATAAGTGGGGGGAGTGGCATGAAAGAATCAAAGACGCATCACCGGACATCATAGCTCTCACCGAAACCAAGCTCACAGGAATGAAACAAATGCCATCTTTCCAACGGGATATCAGATTCTGAGGAAAGACAGAGGGAACAGAAGGGGTGGAGGAGTGGTACTGCTCATCAAAAACCAATGGGATTTTGACGAGCTGGAGAGAGGAGGCAAAGAAGCAAGAGACTACATAATAGGAACACTTCGGTCTGGAGGTCCCAAGGTGGTAATTGCAGTGATGTATAACCCACCACAGAACAGCAGGAGGCCAAGGCAAGAGTATAATAAGAGTAACAGAGCGATGTTTGATACACTGGCTGAAGTGGCCAGAAGGGCTCATGCGAGCAAGGCAAAGTTACTGACTGTGGGTGACTTCAATCACAAAGATATTGACTGGGAGAACTTGGAGATACATGGGGGCCCAGAAACGTGGAGGGCTAAGATGATGGAGATGGTACTGGAAAACCTCATGTACCAACACCTAAGGGACACTACCAGGGAGAGAGAGGAGAGGCTGAACCAGGAAAACCCATCGGGGCCATTGATCACGTGGTTCTGAGCTTCGAATACATAGAATTACAAGTAGAGAGGGAAGCAGGAAGAGCAGGAGGACAGAAGCCAAACTACAAGAGAGGGGACTACAGAGGCATAAAGAATTTCCTGTACGAGGTTCAGTGGGACAGAGCACTGGAAGGGAAGTCAGTAAATGAGATGATGGAATATGTGACAATAATATGCAAGGATGCTGAGGAGAGATTTGTACTCAAGGGTAACAGAAGTAACGAGAAGGCCAGGATGAGCCCTTGGTTCACTCAAAGGTGTAGAGACGCCCAAAGCAGGTGTGCTAAAGAACAGAAGTATAGAAGGCAAAGGACCCAGGAGAATAAAGAGAGCAGTCGTAGAGCCGGAAATGAATATGCACAGGTAAGAAGGGAGGCCCAAAGACAATACGAAAATGACATAACAGCGAAAGCCAAATCTGACCCGAAGCTGTTCTTTAGCTATATCAGGAGGAAAACAATAGTCAAGAACCAGGTAATCAGGCTGAGGAAGGAAGGAGGGCAGATCACAAGAAACGACCGAGAAGTATGTGAGGAGCTCAACATGAGATTCAAAGATGTGTTCATAGAGGAGACAGAGGAGAGATACAACCGAGGAAGAAGTGACTAGGTTGCTAAGCGAGTTAGATACCTCAAAGGCGATGGGGCCGGATAACATCTCTCCGTGGGTCCTGAGAGAGGGAACAGTGGCGCTTTGTGTACCACTAACAACTATCTTCAACACATCTATTGAAACAGGGCAACTACCTGATGTATGGAAGACAGCAAATATAATACCAATTTTTAAAAAAGGAGATAGACACGAAACACTAAACTACAGACCAGTGTCACTAACATCTATAGTATGCAAAGTCATTGAGAAGATTATCAGAAGAGTGGTGGAGTGCCTAGTAAGGAATGAGCTTATCAACGACAAACAGCACAGTTTCAGGGACAGGAAATCCTGTATCACAAACCTACTGGAGATCTATGACAGAGTGACAGCAGTAAGACAAGAGAGAGAGGGATGAGTAGATTGAGTTTTCTTGGAATGTAAGAAGCCTTTTGACACAGTTCCACACAAGAGATTAGTGCATAAGCTGGAAGACCAGGCAGGTATAACAGGGAAGGTACTGCAGTGGATTCGCTGATGTCATCCTGTCGGGATGACATCAGCGAATCATGATACGTGACTAGGTGTCAGAGTGGGTACCTGTGACGAGCGAGGTTCTACAGGGGTCAGTCCTAGGACCGGTGCAATTTCTGGTATATGTGAACATGATAGAAGGAATAGACTCAGAAGTGTCCTTGTCTGCAGATGATGTGAAGTTCATGAGAAGAATTCAACTGGACGAGGACTAGGCGGAACTACAAAGAAATCTGGACAGGCTGCAGGCCTGTCCGGAAACTGGCTCCTGGAGTTTAACCCCTCCAAGTGCAAAGTCATGAAGATTGGGGAAGGGCAAAGAAGACTGCAGGCGGAGTACAGTCCTTCATGAAGAACATTCTTCTGTTATCTTTCCTTCATGAAGAACATCCTTCTGTTATCTTTCCTTCACGAAGAACATCCTTCTGTTATCTTTCCTTCATGAAACTACAGAGACTACAAACCTCACTCAAGGAAAAGGATCTTGGGGTGAGTGTAACACCGGGCACATCTCCTGAGGTGTACATCAAAGCCAAATAACTGCTGCAGCATATGGGCGCCTAGCAAACCTAAGAACAGCATTCCGACATCTCAATAAGGAATCGTTCAAGACCCTGTACACCGTGTATGTCAGGCCTATATTGGAGTATGCAGCACCAGTTTGGAACCCACACCTAGCCAAGCATGTAAGGAAATTAGAGGAAGTGCAAAGGTTTGCAACATGACTACTCCCGGAGCTATGGGGCATGTCCTACAGGGAGAGGTTAAGGGAAATCGACCTGACGACACTGGAGGACAGGAGAGATAGGGGGGATATGATAACGATATATAATTTACTGAGAGGAATTGACAAGGTGGACAGAGACAGGATGTTCCAGAGATGGGACACAGCAACAAGGGGTCACAATTGGAAGTTGAAGACTCGGATGAATCACAGGGATGTTAGGAAGTATTTCTTCAGTCACAGAGTAGTCAGGAAGTGGAATAGTCTGGGATGTGATGTAGTGGAGGCAGGCTCTATACATAGCTTTAAGAAGAGATATGATAAAGCTCATGGAGCAGGAAGTGACCTAGTAGCGACCAGTGAAGAGGCGGGGCCAGGAGCTATGACTCGACCCCTGCAACCACAACTAGGTGAGTAGTGCTCATAACTTCCACCACCAGACAAGAATATTTCAATCCCTGAATAACTCGTAAGGGTCATTCAGCTCCTGGGGAATGGGAGGTAATCAGAGCTCGTTAAAAGAGAGTCTCTAATTCTTTGAATCAAGAGCCCTTAACCAGCATCAAGGTACTGAAACCAGTCCTTCGAGTCCTGTCTATCTCCCTCGTCTGTATGAACATACTGTCTCGAATTTTTCCCACCATGGGAGGTGCTATGATCCCCCCCCCACCATGGGATGTGCTATGATCAGTCCCACCATGAGAGATGCTGTAATCAATCCCACCATGGGAGATGCTGTGATCAGTCCCACCATGGGAGGTGCTATGATCCCTCCCACCATGGGAGGTGCTATACCTCCCACCATGGAAGGTGCTATGATCCCTCCCACCATGAGAGGTGCTATGATCCCTCCCACCATGGTAGGTGCTATACCTCCCATCATGGGAGGTGCTATGATCCCTCCCACCATGGGACGTGCTATGATCCCTCCCACCATGGGAGGTGCTATGATCCCTCCCACCATGGGAGGTGCTATACCTCCCACCATGAAAGGTGCTATGATCCCTCCCACCATGAGAGGTGCTATGATCCCTTCCATCCACCATGGGAGGAGCTATAATCCATCCCACCCACCACGGGAGGAGCTATGATCGTTCCCACCCACCACGGGAGGAGCTATGATCATTGACTCCCGCCATGGTAGGTGGTATGATCCCTCCCATCATGGGAGGTGCTATGATTACTCCCACCCACCACGGGAGGAGCTATGATCATTGACTTCCTCCATGGGTTTTGCTGTGATCCCTTCCACCATGGGAGGTGCTATGATCAGTCCCACCATGGGAGTAGCTGTGATCCCTCCCACTATGGCAGATGCTATGATCCCTCACACCATGGGGGAGCTATGATTCCTCACACCATGGGGGAGCTATGATCCCTCCCACCATGGGAGGAGCTATGATCCCGCCCACCATGGGGGAGCTATGATCCCTCCCACCATGGGAGGAGCTATGATCCCTCCCACCATGGGAGGAGCTATGATCCCTCCAACCATGGGAGGAGCTATGATCCCTCCCACCATAGAAGGAGCTATGATCCCTCCCACCATGGGGAGCTATGATCCCTTCCACCATGGGGGAGCTATGATCCCTCCCACCATGGGAGTAGCTATGATCCCCCACCATGGGAGGTTCTATGATCCCTCCCACCATGGGAGGAGCTATGATCCCTCCCACCATGGGAGGAGCTATGATCCCTCCCACCATGGGAGGAGCTATGATCCCTCCCCCCTTGGGAGGAGCTATGATCCCTCCCACCATGGGAGGAGCTATGATCCCTCCCACCATAGGAGGAGTTATGATCCCTCCCACCACGGGGGAGTTATGATCCCTCCCACCATGGGAGTAGCTATGATCCCTCCCACCATAGGAGTAGCTATGATCCCTTCCACCATGGAAGGTGCTATGATCCCTCACACCATGGAAGGTGCTATGATCCTTCACACCATGGGAGGAGCCATGATCCCTCCCGCCATGGGAGGAGCTATGATCCCTCCCACCATGGGAGGAGCTATGATCCCTCCCACCATGGGAGGCGCTATGATCCCTCCCACCACGGGAGGAGCTATGATCCCTCCCACCATGGGAGGTGTTATGATCCCTCCCACCATGGGAGGAGCTATGATCCCTCCCACCATGGGAGGTACTATGATCCCTCCCACCATGGGAGGTGCTATGATCCCTCCCACCATGGGAGGAGCTATGATCCCTCCCACCATGGGAGGAGCTATGATCCCTCCCACCATGGGAGGAGCTATGATCCCTCCCACCTTAGGAGGAGCTATGATCCCTCCCACCATGGGGGAGCTATGATCCCTCCCGCCATGGGAGGAGCTATGATCCCTCTCACCATGGGAGGAGCTATGATCCCTCCTTCCATGGGAGGCGCTATGATCCCTCCCACCACGGGAGGAGCTATGATCCCTCCCACCATGGGAGGAGCTATGATCCCTCCCACCATGGGAGGCGCTATGATCCCTCGCACCACGGGAGGAGCTATGATCCCTCCCACCATGGGAGGTGTTATGATCCCTCCCACCATGGGAGGAGCTATGATCCCTCCCACCATGGGAGGTGCTATGATCCCTCCCACCATGGGAGGAGCTATGATCCCTCCTACAATGGGAGGAGCTATGATCCCTTCCACCATGTGAGGAGCTATGATCCCTCCCACCATGGGAGGTGCTATGATCCCTCCTACCATGGGAGGAGCTATGGTTCATATATATCACCCCCTTTATACCTTACCGCCCAGAAGACATAATCTTCCACCATCAGCGTTCTTAGTTTCTCTGGTTCCTTCCTCGTTATAAGTCTCTAAGGACAGCGCAGTGTGCTGCCGGCAGGAAAGATTAGGTCAATAACAATCTTTTATTGTGTGGAGCTTTTGAAGTCAAAATGTAGAGCTTGATCAAACGCTACACAGAGCGAAACGTTGTAAGAGAAGCTTCTGCTGCGCCTGTGTCCTTTCCTTATTGGATTTCAATGTTATTGTTATGTGAGCTTGTGGCTTCAAATCCCTCGCTGAAGATCATTGGTATCAAATACCATCACGATGGAAAAGTACACACAAATGCAGTATAATGAGATCCTTTATTGACTACGTTTAGGCCGCACTGTGGACTTGATCAAGTCACAAACTGTTTGATAAAGCTCACTGTATTGGTGAAACGTAGTCAATAAAAGATTCCATTATACTGCTTTTGTGTTTATTTTCCATCCCTTGCTGAAGTGGAATTTGCTGTTGTTGTTTTTCCCGATTGGATTTTCCAAGACGACTGTCAGGGTTTGCTCATATTTTCATTAAGGTGTATTATTTTCTCCCTAAATTCAGCTATTTTACTCCCACGTCTACCCTCATCTTTACTTCCAGTCCCAGACTCTGTGTTACTTCCTAGCAAAACTTTTTATTATTTCTTCATATTGTTTTCGTCCTAATTTACGGATGTCCGTACCGCGTTTTCAGTAAACTTAAAACAATCGTCTTTCATTATTATTATTATTATTATTATTATTATTATTATTATTATTATCATTATTATTATTATTATTATTATTATTATTATTATTATTATTATTATTATTATTATTATTATTATTATTATTATTATTATTATTGGGAAAGTGCTGAAGACGTAAGAATTCGTGAAGATCCTCCAGCATTTTTCCGAGTCCTGACTCAGCATTTATAAGACTGGCCGGCATTGACATTAGTCTATAAGAGAGGTCAATAAATTGATTTAATCAAAGCACAGTTGAGTTGACCATGTTCACTACGTAGTCGTTAGTTCTGGGGGCACTGTACTCTCTAGGTTCCTCACTGTACTCTCTAGGTTCCTCACTGTACTCTCTAGGTTCCTCACTGTACTCTCTAGGTTCCTCACTGTACTCTCTAGGTTCCTCACTGTACTCTCTAGGTTCCTCACTGTACTCTCTAGGTTCCTCACTGTACTCTCTAGGTTCCTCACTGTACTCTCTAGGTTCCTCAATGTACTCTAGGTTCCTCACTGTACTCTCTAGGTTCCTCACTGCACTCTCTAGGTTCCTCAATGTACTCTCTAGGTTCCTCACTGTACTCTCTAGGTTCCTCACTGCACTCTCTAGGTTCCTCACTGTACTCTCTAGGTTCCTCACTGTACTCTCTAGGTTCCTCACTGTACTCTCTAGGTTCCTCACTGCACTCTCTAGGTTCCTCACTGTACTCTCTAGGTTCCTCACTGTACTCTCTAGGTTCCTCACTGTACTGTCTAGGTTCCTCACTGTACTCTCTAGGTTCCTCACTGTACTCTCTAGGTTCCTCACTGTACTCTCTAGGTTCCTCACTGTACTCTCTAGGTTCGACACTATACTCTCTAGGCTCGACATTGTACTCTCTAGGTTCTACACTGTACTTTCTAGGTTCGACACTGTACTCTCTAGGTTCGACACTGTACTCTCTAGGTTCGACACTGTACTCTCCAGGTTCGACATTGTACTCTTTAGGTTCTACACTGTACTCTCTAGGTTCGACACTGTACTCTCTAGGTTCGACGTTGTACTCTCTAGGTTCGACACTGTACTCTCTAGGTTCGACGTTGTACTCTCTTGGTTCGACACTGTACTCTCTAGGCTCGACACTGTACTCTCTAGGTTCGACATTGTACTTTCTAGGCTCGACACTGTACTCTATAGGTTCGACACTGTACTCTCTAGGTTCGACATTGTACTCTCTAGGTTCTACACTGTACTCTCTAGGTTCGACACTGTACTCTCTAGGTTCGACGTTGTACTCTATAGGTTCGACACTGTACTCTCTAGGCTCAGTGCTGGTCATACCAGACTCACCGCTGGTCAACTCTTGTAGACGTGCCTTGTATCGCTCTGAGTGGACAGGTCGTGGAAACAAGCCATCACCTCTCCGTAAACTGTCCCATTTATCCGAGGGCTCACCGTCACACCAGGGAATATGATACACTAAATGAATACACCTTATTTTAGATCTGGATCAGTACACTTAGGCATTAACATGAGAGCGAGTGTGATGAGATATAATTAGTGAGTGTGATGAGACATAATTACTGAGTGTGATGAGATATAATTAGTGAGTGTGATGAGACATAATTACTGAGTGTGATGAGATATAATTAGTGAGTGTGATGAGACATAATTACTGAGTGTGATGAGATATAATTACTGAGTGTGATGAGATATAATTACTGAGTGTGATGAGACATAATTAGTGAGTGTGATGAGACATAATTACTGAGTGTGATGAGATATAATTACTGAGTGTGATGAGACATAATTACTGAGTGTGATGAGATATAATTACTGAGTGTGATGAGACATAATTACTGAGTGTGATGAGATATAATTACTGAGTGTGATGAGATATAATTAGTGAGTGTGATGAGACATAATTAGTGAGTGTGATGAGACATAATTACTGAGTGTGATGAGACATAATTACTGAGTGTGATGAGATATAATTACTGAGTGTGATGAGATATAATTACTGAGTGTGATGAGACATAATTACTGAGTGTGATGAGATATAATTACTGAGTGTGATGAGACATAATTACTGAGTGTGATGAGATATAATTACTGAGTGTGATGAGACATAATTACTGAGTGTGATGAGATATAATTACTGAGTGTGATGAGATATAATTAGTGAGTGTGATGAGACATAATTAGTGAGTGTGATGAGACATAATTACTGAGTGTGATGAGATATAATTACTGAGTGTGATGAGACATAATTACTGAGTGTGATGAGACATAATTAGTGAGTGTGATGAGACATAATTACTGAGTGTGATGAGACATAATTACTGAGTGTGATGAGATATAATTACTGAGTGTGATGAGATATAATTACTGAGTGTGATGAGACATAATTACTGAGTGTGATGAGATATAATTAGTGAGTGTGATGAGACATAATTAGTGAGTGTGATGAGACATAATTACTGAGTGTGATGAGATATAATTACTGAGTGTGATGAGACATAATTACTGAGTGTGATGAGACATAATTAGTGAGTGTGATGAGACATAATTACTGAGTGTGATGAGACATAATTACTGAGTGTGATGAGATATAATTACTGAGTGTGATGAGACATAATTACTGAGTGTGATGAGACATAATTACTGAGTGTGATGAGATATAATTACTGAGTGTGATGAGACATAATTACTGAGTGTGATGAGACATAATTACTGAGTGTGATGAGACATAATTACTGAGTGTGATGAGACATAATTACTGAGTGTGATGAGATATAATTACTGAGTGTGATGAGACATAATTAGTGAGTGTGATGAGACATAATTAGTGAGTGTGATGAGACATAATTAGTGAGTGTGATGAGACATAATTAGAAACTGTCTCTACTACAGTGGACTTTACCGGTATATCTGTCTTTGTATTAATAAAAATTCTTTCATTGCTTCTTTTAGTAGCAGAAATTTATTCCGAGAAACAGAGAATCTCAGGTCAGAACTCAAAGTACATAAATGCTGTATTATCACTGTTACAAAGGGCTTTCTGTAATGTAATTATATATGTCACTCACCCTAATTGTATAATATATTGTATTCCACTTTATAGAAATAAAGTTTGTTTTGTTTGAAGGGTTCATAGACCACCTGGGGAATGAGAGACACTTAAATTAGATGAATGGGAGTATAGGTTAAATTCCTTGGATCACGAGCCCCTTTCCCCCCCCCCCACCGGAATCAAGAAGCCTCCCTGGAGGGGTAATATTGTATTACCAGCTAAAATACTGATAATCTTCAAAACACAGACTCCCGTTACAACATACATGTTAGTAAGTGGACATGCTTTCTTGTATACAGCATTTAGCGTTACTGCACCAACAGCCGGGCTGATCATAGACATGGCCTCAAGTCGCAGATGGAGTATCGAGCCTTCGCCACTTCTTAAGTTGAATTACCCACACGGGTTTAGCGTTTCATGAAATCTAATACATTTCAGGGTTTGTGTTGTCCTGGTCCCTATGTATGTTGATGGAATAAGATAGACAGGGATAGTGTTATCTTAGTACCTGCGTAGGTATGTTCATGTTATATTATTAGCTACCCCCGTGGGGCCTCCTTGCTTTTGGTAACGGGCTTTTGATCTGAGAAAATTGGGCTGATTTAGCACCTATGATCAAACTTGAAAACTTCCACTTCCAACATGTGTGGCTTATAACATTGAAGTCTGGATGCGATTTGTGAAATGCGACTAATAAATTTTGAATTGTTTTGTCTGCATTGTGATGGCTGCTGAAATATGACAGCAAATGAGACAGGACAGAGGCAGACTGACAGTGTTGATAACAATTTATAGGATATCAGAAGGATTTTATGTTCACAGCGTAAAATAAAACAAAACTTCTGGTGCAGTTTAATATATATATATATATATATATATATATATATATATATATATATATATATATATATATATATATATATATATATATATATATATATATATATATATATAAGTCAAAACAAGGCTTATTTGAGCAAGACACATGTGCAACTGCTGCACATGTGTCTTGCACTTCAGCTTGTCGGTACTGTATACAATTTACATATTTACAAGGCTTACATTATTGATGGTATGCAATACCGAGAAGTTGATGAATAAAAAGACGGTTGCAACACTTGCATATATTTATTGCTGAAACCTTTCTCGTGCACATCAGGTTTCTTCAGTCGAGTACAAGTGAATACTCGACTGAAGAATCGTATCAGTAACTCATCCTTCTAGTAAGCTTTAGTATTTTGCTGTGACTCAACACCCTTAGTAAAGTGACCTGGAGCAGTATAACGTGAGCCTCCACATCCTAACTTGTGCAGTTATTGGGACGAAAAGTAACAGCTAAGCAAACGTGTCTTGAAGAAGAGAAAGAAAAAGAAGATAATGTGAACGACGAGATTTTACTCTCACAATCTCTCTGTCTTGGTGGTTCTCTCGGCGCTCTTCACAATAATCTCATCTTGATATATTATCACATTTTTGGTGTTAATTTATATTATTTTTCTAACACCAAAAATATATCTACACGATTTGTTCTGTCCACATTCGTTCTATTCCAAATTTTCATGAATATCAATTATTATTATTATTACTACGAAATTAAAATAACAGTTTGAACGCTATATGTTTGTAAAGTTATTTTAGGAAGCAGAAGTAACTTAGCATCCGATAGACAAGGGAAGTCATTGTTTAATTTCTTTACTCTTATTTTTTTCTGACTGGAGGAGTATAATTGATATCGACAGTGTAGATAAAGATACGTGTTTACAGTTCTAGACACAGAGGGAACGTTGTGCCACAAGTGATTTCTTCAGTCCTAATACAGTGCAGCTAAGAAACTAGTACTGATATATATATATATATATATATCTATCTATATATATATATATATATATATATATATATATATATATATACACATATGTGTGTGTGTTGGCACGTGTGTCTATGTGCGTGTATATCACACAAAGAAAGCATAAGCAAAGCCGAAAATAAATATTAGAATTTTCAGACCAGCAAAGTCACTGCACGATCACATTATTTCACCGTAACCAGAGTGTGTGTGTTACAACCACCAGTGATACTAGTGTTACAACCACCAGTGATACTAGTGTTACAACCACCAGTGATACTAGTGTTACAACCACCAGTGATACTAGTGTTACAACCACCAGTGATACTAGTGTTACAACCACCAGTGATACTAGTGTTACAACCACCAGTGATACTAGTGTTACAACCACCAGTGATACTAGTGTTACAACCACCAGTGATACTAGTGTTACAACCACCAGTGATACTAGTGTTACAACCACCAGTGATACTAGTGTTACAACCACAAGTGATACTAGTGTTACAACCACCAGTGATACTAGTGTTACAACCACCAGTGATACTAGTGTTATAACCACCAGTGATACTAGTGTTATAACCACCAGTGATACTAGTGTTACAACCACCAGTGATACTAGTGTTATAACCACCAGTGATACTAGTGTTATAACCACCGGTGATACTAGTGTTGCAGCCACCAGTGATACTAGTGTTACAACCACCAGTGATACTAGTGTTATAACCACCAGTGATACTAGTGTTATAACCACCAGTGATACTAGTGTTACAGCCACCAGTGATACTAGTGTTACAACCACCAGTGATACTAGTGTTATAACCACCAGTGATACTAGTGTTATAACCACCAGTGATACTAGTGTTACAGCCACCAGTGATACTAGTGTTACAACCAACAGTGATACTAGTGTTACAACCACCAGTGATACTAGTGTTACAACCACCAGTGATACTAGTGTTACAACCACCAGTGATACTAGTGTTACAACCACCAGTGATACTAGTGTTACAACCACCAGTGATACTAGTGTTACAACCACCAGTGATACTAGTGTTACAGCCACCAGTGATACTAGTGTTACAATTACCAGTGATACTAGTGTTACAACCACCAGTGATACTAGTGTTACAACCATCAGTGATGCTAGTGTTACAACCACCAGTGATACTAGTGTTACAACCACCAGTGATACTAGTGTTACAACTACCAGTGATACTAGTGTTACAACCACCAGTGATACTAGTGTTACAACCACCAGTGATACTAGTGTTACAACCACCAGTGATACTAGTGTTACAACCACTAGTGATACTAGTGTTACAACCACCAGTGATACTAGTGTTACAACCACCAGTGATACTAGTGTTACAACCACCAGTGATACTAGTGTTACAACCACCAGTGATACTAGTGTTACAACCACCAGTGATACTAGTGTTACAACCACAAGTGATACTAGTGTTACAACCACCAGTGATACTAGTGTTACAACCACCAGTGATACTAGTGTTATAACCACCAGTGATACTAGTGTTATAACCACCAGTGATACTAGTGTTACAACCACCAGTGATACTAGTGTTATAACCACCAGTGATACTAGTGTTATAACCACCAGTGATACTAGTGTTACAGCCACCAGTGATACTAGTGTTACAACCACCAGTGATACTAGTGTTATAACCACCAGTGATACTAGTGTTATAACCACCAGTGATACTAGTGTTACAGCCACCAGTGATACTAGTGTTACAACCACCAGTGATACTAGTGTTATAACCACCAGTGATACTAGTGTTATAACCACCAGTGATACTAGTGTTACAGCCACCAGTGATACTAGTGTTACAACCACCAGTGATACTAGTGTTACAACCACCAGTGATACAAGTGTTACAACCACCAGTGATACTAGTGTTACAACCACCAGTGATACTAGTGTTACAACCACCAGTGATACTAGTGTTACAACCACCAGTGATACTAGTGTTACAACACCAGTGATACTAGTGTTACAGCCACCAGTGATACTAGTGTTACAATTACCAGTGATACTAGTGTTACAACCACCAGTGATACTAGTGTTACAACCACCAGTGATGCTAGTGTTACAACCACCAGTGATACTAGTGTTACAACCACCAGTGATACTAGTGTTACAACTACCAGTGATACTAGTGTTACAACCACCAGTGAAACTAGTGTTACAACCACCAGTGATACTAGTGTTACAACCACCAGTGATACTAGTGTTATAACCACTAGTGATACTAGTGTTACAACCACCAGTGATACTAGTGTTACAACCACCAGTGATACTAGTGTTACAACCACCAGTGATACTAGTGTTACAACCACCAGCGATACTAGTGTTACAGCCACCAGTGATACTAGTGTTACAATTACCAGTGATACTAGTGTTACAACCACCAGTGATACTAGTGTTACAACCACCAGTGATGCTAGTGTTACAACCACCAGTGATACTAGTGTTACAACCACCAGTGATAATAGTGTTATAACCACCAGTGATACTAGTGTTACAACCACCAGTGATACTAGTGTTACAACCACCAGTGATACTAGTGTTACAACCACTACTGATACTAGTGTTACAACCACCAGTGATACTAGTGTTACAACCGCCAGTGATACTAGTGTTACAACCACCAGTGATAATAGTGTTACAACCACCAGTGATACTAGTGTTACAACCACCAGTGATACTAGTGTTACAACCACCAGTGATACTAGTGTTACAACCACCAGTGATACTAGTGTTACAACCACCAGTGATACTAGTGTTACAACCACCAGTGATACTAGTGTTACAACCACCAGTGGTACTAGTGTTACAGCCACCAGTGATACTAGTGTTACAACCACCAGTGGTACTAGTGTTGCAACCACCAGTGATACTAGTGTTACAACTACCAGTGATACTAGTGTTACAACCACCAGTGGTACTAGTGTTACAACCACCAGTGATACTAGTGTTACAACCACCAGTGGTACTAGTGTTACAACCACCAGTGATAGTGTTACAACCACCAGTGGTACTAGTGTTACAACCACCAGTGATACTAGTGTTAAAACCACCAGTGATATTAGTGTTACAACCACCAGTGATACTAGTGTTACAACCACCAGTGATACTAGTGTTACAACCACCAGTGATAGTGTTACAACCACCAGTGGTACTAGTGTTACAACCACCAGTGATACTAGTGTTACAACCACCAGTGGTACTAGTGTTACAACCACCAGTGATAGTGTTACAACCACCAGTGATACAAGTGTTACAGGAGAATAACTTATATAACATTTTAATTATATATTGGTTTTAGAGGCATGTCGAAGCGCTAAACCCGTTGGGGTCATGCGGGCCTGAGGGGAATGGGAGGTAATGAGGTGTGATCCATGGAGGCGGAGAGTAACTCGTTCCTTGCATTAAGAGCATTTCACCAGTATTAACACTGTTTGAAGGAGTGTACTTCTTGGTGTACATGTACTTCTTGGTGTACATGCACTTCTTGGTGTACATGTACTTCTTGGTGTACATGTACTTCTTGGTGTAGATGTACTTCTTGGTGTACATGCACTTCTTGGTGTACATGTACTTCTTGGTGTACATGTACTTCTTGGTGTACATGTACTTCTTGGTGTACATGCACTTCTTGGTGTACATGTACTTCTTGGTGTACATGCACTTCTTGGTGTACATGTACTTCTTGGTGTACATGCACTTCTTGGTGTACATGTACTTCTTGGTGTACATGCACTTCTTGGTGTACATGTACTTCTTGGTGTACATGCACTTCTTGGTGTACATGTACTTCTTGGTGTACATGCACTTCTTGGTGTACATGTACTTATTGGTGTACATGCACTTCTTGGTGTACATGTACTTCTTGGTGTACATGCACTTCTTGGTGTACATGTACTTCTTGGTGTACATGCACTTCTTGGTGTACATGTACTTCTTGGTGTACATGCACTTCTTGGTGTACATGTACTTCTTGGTGTAGATGTACTTCTTGGTGTAGATGTACTTCTTGGTGTAGATGTACTTCTTGGTGTAGATGTACTTCTTGGTGTACATGCACTTCTTGGTGTACATGCACTTCTTGGTGTACATGTACTTCTTGGTGTACATGCACTTCTTGGTGTACATGCACTTCTTGGTGTACATGTACTTCTTGGTGTACATGCACTTCTTGGTGTACATGCACTTCTTGGTGTACATGTACTTCTTGGTGTACATGCACTTCTTGGTGTACATGCACTTCTTGGTGTACATGCACTTCTTGGTGTACGTGCACTTCTTGGTGTACATGCACTTCTTGGTGTAGATGTACTTCTTGGTGTAGATGTACTTCTTGGTGTAGATGTACTTCTTGGTGTAGATGTACTTCTTGGTGTACATGCACTTCTTGGTGTACATGCACTTCTTGGTGTACATGCACTTCTTGGTGTACATGTACTTCTTGGTGTACATGCACTTCTTGGTGTACATGCACTTCTTGGTGTACATGCACTTCTTGGTGTACATGTACTTCTTGGTGTACATGCACTTCTTGGTGTACATGCACTTCTTGGTGTACATGCACTTCTTGGTGTAGATGTACTTCTTGGTGTACATGCACTTCTTGGTGTACATGCACTTCTTGGTGTACATGCACTTCTTGGTGTACATGTACTTCTTGGTGTACATGCACTTCTTGGTGTACATGCACTTCTTGGTGTACATGCACTTCTTGGTGTACATGCACTTCTTGGTGTACATGCACTTCTTGGTGTAGATGTACTTCTTGGTGTAGATGTACTTCTTGGTGTAGATGTACTTCTTGGTGTAGATGTACTTCTTGGTGTAGATGTACTTCTTGGTGTAGATGTACTTCTTGGTGTAGATTCACTTCTTGGCGCACATGTACTTCTTGGTGTACATATACTTCTTGGTGTACATGTACTTCTTGGTGTACAAGTACTTCTTGGTGTAGATGTACTTCTTGGTGTAGATGTACTTCTTGGTGTAGATTCACTTCTTGGCGCACATGTACTTCTTGGTGTACATATACTTCTTGGTGTACATGTACTTCTTGGTGTACATGTACTTCTTGGTGTACAAGTACTTCTTGGTGTACATGTACTTCTTGGTGTACAAGTACTTCTTGGTGTAGATTTACTTCTTGGTGTACATGTACTTCTTGGTGTACATGTACTTCTTGGTGTACAAGTACTTCTTGGTGTAGATTTACTTCTTGGTGTACATGTACTTCTTGGTGTACATGTACTTCTTGGTGTACAAGTACTTCTTGGTGTAGATTTACTTCTTGGTGTACATGTACTTCTTGGTGTACATGTACTTCTTGGTGTACAAGTACTTCTTGGTGTAGATTTACTTCTTGGTGTACATGTACTTCTTGGCGCACATGTACTTCTTGGTGTACATGTACTTCTTGGTGTACATGTACTTCTTGGCGCACATGTACTTCTTGGTGTACATGTACTTGGTGTAGATTTACTTCTTGGTGTACATGTACTTCTTGGCGCACATGTACTTCTTGGTGTACATGTACTTGGTGTACATGTACTTCTTGGTGTACATGTACTTGGTGTAGATTTACTTCTTGATGTACATGTACTTGGTGTAGATTTACTTCTTGGTGTACATGTACTTGGTGTACATGTACTTCTTGGTGTACATGTACTTGGTGTAGATTTACTTCTTGGTGTACATGTACTTGGTGTACATGTACTTCTTGGTGTACATGTATTTGGTGTAGATTTACTTCTTGGTGTACATGTATCTCTTGGCGTACATGTGCTTCTTGGTGTGCATGTACTGCTTAGTGTACATGTACTCATTGATGTACGTGTACTTGGTGTGCATGTACTTAGTGTACATGTACTCCTTGGTGTACGTGTACTTGGTGTGCATGTACTTAGTGTACATGTACTCCTTGGTGCACGTGTACTTGGTGTGCATGCTCGTGTATATATTCTTGATGTGTGTCCTTAATATACGTGTACGCCTTGGCGTACGTATATTTGGTGTCTGTGTACTATTTTGTGACAGTGTACACTTTGTTGCAAGTATACTCTGGTGTGCTTGTTCTCCTTTGCATGTTTACTCTGGTGTATGTGTACTCTGGTGTACGTGTACTCTGGTGTATGTGTACTCTGGTGTACGTGTACTCTGGTGTGTTCTATTGTGTACGTGTACTCTGGTGTGTTCTATTGTGTACGTGTACTCTGGTGTGTTCTATTGTGTACGTGTACTCTGGTGTGTTCTATTGTGTACGTGTACTCTGGTGTGTTCTATTGTGTACGTGTACTCTGGTGTGTTCTATTGTGTACGTGTACTCTGGTGTGTTCTATTGTGTACGTGTACTCTGGTGTGTTCTATTGTGTACGTGTACTCTGGTGTGTTCTATTGTGTACGTGTACTCTGGTGTGTTCTATTGTGTACGTGTACTCTGGTGTGTTCTATTGTGTACGTGTACTCTGGTGTGTTCTATTGTGTACGTGTACTCTGGTGTGTTCTATTGTGTACGTGTACTCTGGTGTGTTCTATTGTGTACGTGTACTCTGGTGTGTTCTATTGTGTACGTGTACTCTGGTGTGTTCTATTGTGTACGTGTACTCTGGTGTGTTCTATTGTGTACGTGTACTCTGGTGTGTTCTATTGTGTACGTGTACTCTGGTGTGTTCTATTGTGTACGTGTACTCTGGTGTGTTCTATTGTGTACGTGTACTCTGGTGTGTTCTATTGTGTACGTGTACTCTGGTGTGTTCTATTGTGTACGTGTACTCTGGTGTGTTCTATTGTGTACGTGTACTCTGGTGTGTTCTATTGTGTACGTGTACTCTGGTGTGTTCTATTGTGTACGTGTACTCTGGTGTGTTCTATTGTGTACGTGTACTCTGGTGTGTTCTATTGTGTACGTGTACTCTGGTGTGTTCTATTGTGTACGTGTACTCTGGTGTGTTCTATTGTGTACGTGTACTCTGGTGTGTTCTATTGTGTACGTGTACTCTGGTGTGTTCTATTGTGTACGTGTACTCTGGTGTGTTCTATTGTGTACGTGTACTCTGGTGTGTCCTATTGTGTACGTGTACTCTGGTGTTCTATTGTGTACGTGTACTCTGGTGTGTTCTATTGTGTACGTGTACTCTGGTGTGTTCTATTGTGTACGTGTACTCTGGTGTGTTCTATTGTGTACGTGTACTCTGGTGTGTTCTATTGTGTACGTATACTCTGGTGTGTTCTATTGTGTACGTGTACTCTGGTGTGTTCTATTGTGTACGTGTACTCTGGTGTGTTCTATTGTGTACGTGTACTCTGGTGTGTTCTATTGTGTACGTGTACTCTGGTGTGTTCTATTGTGTACGTGTACTCTGGTGTGTTCTATTGTGTACGTGTACTCTGGTGTGTTCTATTGTGTACGTGTACTCTGGTGTGTTCTATTGTGTACGTGTACTCTGGTGTGTTCTATTGTGTACGTGTACTCTGGTGTGTTCTATTGTGTACGTGTACTCTGGTGTTCTATTGTGTACGTGTACTCTGGTGTGTTCTATTGTGTACGTGTACTCTGGTGTGTTCTATTGTGTACGTGTACTCTGGTGTGTTCTATTGTGTACGTGTACTCTGGTGTGTTCTATTGTGTACGTGTACTCTGGTGTGTTCTATTGTGTACGTGTACTCTGGTGTGTTCTATTGTGTACGTGTACTCTGGTGTGTTCTATTGTGTACGTGTACTCTGGTGTGTTCTATTGTGTACGTGTACTCTGGTGTGTTCTATTGTGTACGTGTACTCTGGTGTGTTCTATTGTGTACGTGTACTCTGGTGTGTTCTATTGTGTACGTGTACTCTGGTGTGTTCTATTGTGTACGTGTACTCTGGTGTGTTCTATTGTGTACGTGTACTCTGGTGTGTTCTATTGTGTACGTGTACTCTGGTGTGTTCTATTGTGTACGTGTACTCTGGTGTGTTCTATTGTGTACGTGTACTCTGGTGTGTTCTATTGTGTACGTGTACTCTGGTGTGTTCTATTGTGTACGTGTACTCTGGTGTGTTCTATTGTGTACGTGTACTCTGGTGTGTTCTATTGTGTACGTGTACTCTGGTGTGTTCTATTGTGTACGTGTACTCTGGTGTGTTCTATTGTGTACGTGTACTCTGGTGTGTTCTATTGTGTACAAGTCTGGTGTACGTGTACTCTGGCGTAAGTGTAATCTTTAGTGTACGTTTAGTGTGCGTGTGCTTTGGTTTGTGTACACTGGTATATATACTTGTACTTTGATATACATGCACTCTGGTGTTGTACTCTGGTGCTAGTGTATTCCGGTGTTGGTGTATTCTGGTGTTGGTATACTCTGGTGCTGGTGTACTCTGATGTTGGTGTACTCTGGTGTTGGTGTGCTCTGGTGTTCGTATACTCTGGTGTTGGTGTACTCTGGTGTTGGTGTACTCTGGTGTTGGTGTACTCTGGTGTTCGTATAGTCTGGTGTTCCCCTCAAGGAAGGTTCCTTGATGTTGGTGAGGGGCTCTTGATTTAGGGAATTGGATCTGTGCTCCAGTTCCCCGAATTAAGCCTGAATGCCTTCCACATCCCCCCCCCAGGCGCTGTATAATCCTCCGGGTTTAGCGCTTCCCCCTTGATTATAATAATAATAATAATAGTCTGGTGTTGGTGTACTCTGGTGTTGGTGTACTCTGATGTTGGTGTACTCTGGTGTTGGTGTACTCTGGTGTTGGTGCACTCTGGTGTTGGTGTTCTCTGTGTTCGTATACTCTGGTCAGAGAGAGGGGTATCTTCGGTTATAATAAGATTGGGTGGTATCTTTTTGTCATTCACTGGGGATAACTGGCCCAGTAACACAGCGTCCACCCAGTACACGCGGCAGGAGTCCACCCAGAGGTATGCAGTAGTGATTTACTGCAAAATGAATACAAGAGAAAGTGTGATCTTGGTGGCAACCATGTCCACCTCCCCCGCTGCCTGGATCGTTACTGGCTCTTCCTCGCGCCGCTCTTACCCACCCCTCCAACCGGCTACTGTTTTATCGACATTCGTATTAGTTGGTTTTGATTGTTAAATATGGGGATTACTGGTTTGTAAATTGATGCGGGTTGATCCGCAGCGGTGATCGGGGAAGGAGGAGGGGATAGAATGGCGGGCGGTATGCGGGTGGTATGTGAAAATCAGCAAGGTGGAGCGAGTGTGTGCGGGGAGGGGGAGGTGCGGCTGGAAGAGCTACAGGCTAGGGAGTAGTATGGTAGCCAGTGTGGAGGTGGGGGAGCACTGGTGAACTGTGCACCACCTCAAACTTCTCAATACAATATAAACACTCAGGTTAGGATTAATGTCAGGATGCAGCCACCTCCAAGAAAGGTAAGTCTAGGCCTGGAGGCTCTCTCAGCCCTCCTCCGCTCTCCTTTCTCGGGTTATGACTCAATTATTCTTTTTTTCTGGTTGGGCGAAGATAAATGAGCTGGAATTGTGTGGTTGAACATTAAACATCGTATGAAGCAGCACACAGTAGCACTCATAAAGGCAGAGTTTTGAGGCCTCTGACACTTCTGGGGTTGACTCAAAATTATTTATTTTTGACTAGGCAAAGATGAAAGACCTAAAATTGTTGAAATTAATTCAAGAACTAAACTTCACATGAAGCAACATAACCCACGACGACTGATTGTGGGAGCACCGTGGGTGATGTGATTGTGGGAGATGAGCACCGTGGGTGTTGAGTGTGGGTGATGAGCACCGTGGGTGTTGAGTGTGGGCGATGAGCACCGTGGGTGTTGAGTGTGGGCGATGAGCACCGTGGGTGTTGAGTGTGGGTGATGAGCACCGTGGGTGATGAGCACCGTGGGTGATGAGCACCGTGGGTGATGAGCACCGTGGGTGATGAGCACCGTGGGTGTTGAATGTGGGTGATGAGCACCGTGGGTGATGAGCACCGTGGGTGATGAGCACCGTGGGTGTTTGCGGGCATCAGGTGAGAAGTCTTGCCCACCGTGAGGTAGATGTACACATCTCAGCTACGTAGGCGCGGGAGACGTATCCCACAGCAGCCTGCAACACTACACTCAGTGTAGTGTTGCAGGCAACTGCACGTCAACACCCTGCATCTTGCAGTGTTACAGGCTCTGTAACCCTCACTCTGGCTCTATAACCTTCACTAGCTCTTAATCGTTCATGATATAGTTGATGAATTATAAAATAATAGTATCCTGTGTGTCTTTGTCTAGCATTAGAAATACAAGAACCTCAATGGAAATAAGCCACTGACTCTTTTTGGGTTATCGCAGGTAATTTACATTATGATAATTTTAATTATGTGTACCTGTCCCTAAATAAACTTACTATTATGAGAAAAGTAAATAATGAATCTGAATGTTATAGGAATGCTGTTAGAAGCCTGAGTAAATTTATAACCCACTATAACATGAACGTTGAGAAGTACGTTCTGGAGCAACTTGCAGTGTAAACTGACTGATGTTTACGATTTGGTTACAAGTACTTCTGGTAGGTTGGCAGATACATAGATCGAACTAAATGCAAAATATGTGATCAGCCATATGGTCACTTTTTTTAACACCTTTGTGTTTAATTTCCACTTTTCGAAGATTATAGTGATAGTATAATAACCTGTATGTCAAGATATGTTATTAATGAAAATAAGATAGTCATAGTATTTAGAAAATTTCTTAAATTTTCTTGCAGCAGATAATGAACTGTAAATATAAATCCTCATATACTCCTGTAAACCCATTTATGGCCTAGTTCCTAGGCCTTTCATGTATCCATATGCTTCTGCGCTATCCTCCACAGGATAGATAAGGGCTGAACAATAAACTAGCCGCTTCGGCGGCAAACTCGAATCTTTGGCTCTGAGCCCTCACTCTGGCTCTGTATCCTTTACTTTGGTTCTACAAATCACTCTGGCAATATAACTCACTCTGGCTATATAACCTCACCCTGGTTCTATAATCCTCACTCAGGCCCAGTAACACTTAAATGAAGGGTTGCTACATGTTGGTGAAGTGCTCTTGATCCAAGAAATTATACCTCCAGTTCCTTGGATCAAGAATTACTACCTCCCATTTTCCTAAGCATTGTATGATTCCCCATCGGGTTTAGCGCTTTTCTCTAATTTACTCCTTCAAGGAGGTGTCTTAAGCGAAGGGATCTTTATTCAAATAATTAGAGCTACTCTTCCCTTGGATCAAACCCGATTACCTCCCATTCCCCAGGCGCTATATGACTCATGCGGATTTAGCGTTTTTTTGTGAATATAATAATCCTTAAAAGATATGTTAATTATCACGGCTTGAAGTTGTCACGTATCTAATTAATATTAATATTGACGATTTAGAAAATATTTCTTCAGCACCTGGAACGAGCTAGTTCGGTCTTTATTGTACCAGGAATGGGACAATTTGGTCTTTACTGTACCAGGAATAGGACATTTTGGTCTTTACCAGGAATGGGACAATTTAGTCGTTACTGAATCAGGAATGGGACAATTTGGTCTTTACTGTACCAGGAGTGGGACAGTTTGGTCTACTGTACCAGGAGTGGAACAATTTGGTCTTTACCATACCAGGAATGGGACAATTTAGTCTTGACCAGGAATGGGTAATTTGGTCTTTACTGTACCAAGAATGGAACAGTTTGGTCTTTACGAGGAATGGGACAGTTTTGTCTTTATTGTACCAGGAATGAGACAGTTTGGTCTTGACCAGGAGTAATAATAAAAATATTTATTTCTACAAGTACTTGTAAAATGTACATGTAAAATTACATACAGAAAGTCCCTGGTTATGCAGAGCATTTTGGGCAAATTAGGTCAGTTTTGTTCCTAGGATACGACCCACACCAGTCGACTAACACCCAGGTACCTATTTTACTGCTAGGTGAACAGGGATAGCAGGTGTCTTAGGGAAACACGTCCTAATGGAACAGTTTGGTCTTAGCTGTACCAGAAATGAGACAGTTTGGTCATTACTGTACCAGGAGTGGGACAGTTTGGCTTTTACTGTACCAGGGATGGGACAGTTTAGTCTTTACCAGGAAGGAAACAGTTTGGTCTTCAATGTACCAGGAAGCGGACAGTTTAGTCTTCAGTGTACCAGGAAGCAGACAGTTTGGTCTTCATTGCACCAGTATGGACACAGTTTGGTGTTCGGTGTACCAGGATGGAGACAATTTGGTCTTCAGTGTACCAGGAAGTGGACAGTTTGGTCTTCAGTGTACCAGAAAGCAGACAATTTGGTCTTCAGTGTACCAGGAAGCGGACAGTTTGGTCTTCAGTGTACCAGGAAGCAGACAGTTTGGTCTTCAGTGCACCAGTATGGACACAGTTTCGTGTTCACTATACCAGGATGGAGACAATTTCGTCTTCATTGTACCAGGAAGCAGACAGTTTGGTCTTCATTGTACCAGGAAGCATACAGTTTGGTCTTCAGTGTACCCGGAAGCAGACAGTTTGCAGTTCACCAGTTTTTGTACGACCCGGAACAAAAATAAATAATTCTGAGCTACACCGACACACTCCCCAGTTTCTTTCAGTTATTTTCCATGAATAATATTGAATTCTTGCAGTCGGAGGTGTGGTAGAGGGGGTGGCAGGGTGGTGGCCTGTTTGGCAGGGTAGTGTATGGGGTGGCAAGTTGGTGGGTGGCGGGATAGAAGAAATGCATGCTGCAGGATAGAAAGGAGGGGGTGGAAAAATAGAAAAGTGGCAAGTGGGAGGGATGCTGGATAGAAAGATGATAGGAATGCTGGGTAGCAGGATAGAAGGGTGATAGGAATGCTGGGTAGCAGGATAGAAGGGTGGTAAGGTTGCTGGGTGGCAACATAGAAGGGTGGTAAGGTTGCTGGATGGCAGGATAGAAGGGCGGTAGAGATGGTGGGTGGCAGGATAGAAGAGTGGTAAAGATGGTGGATGGCAGGATAGAAGGGTGATAGGGTTGCTGGGTGGCAAGATAGAAGGGTGGTAGAGATGCTGGGTGGCAGAATAGAAGGGTGATGGGGTTGCTGGGTGGCAGGATAGAAGGGTGGTAGGGTTGCTGGGTGGCAGGATAGAAGGATGGTAGAGATGCTGGGTGGCAGGATAGAAGGGTGGTAGAGATGCTGGGTGGCAGGATAGAGGGTGGTAGAGATGCTGGGTGGCAGGTTAGAAGGGTGATAGGGTTGCTGGGTGGCAGGATAGAAGGTGATAGGGTTGCTGGGTGGCAGGATAGAAGGGTAGTAGGGTTGCTGGGTGGCAGGATAGAAGGGTGATAGGGTTGCTGGGTGGCAGGATAAAAGGGTGGTAAGGTTGCTGGGTGGCAGGATAGAAGGGTAGTAGGGTTGCTGGGTGGCAGGATAGGAGGGTGATAGGGTTGCTGGGTGGCAGGATAAAAGGGTGGTAAGGTTGCTGGGTGGCAGGATAGAAGGGTAGTAGGGTTGCTGGGTGGCAGGATAGAAGGGTGATAGGGTTGCTGGGTGGCAGGATAAAAGGGTGGTAAGGTTGCTGGGTGGCAGGATAGAAGGGTAGTAGAGATGCTGGGTGGCAAGATAGAAGGGTGGTAGAGATGTTGGGTGGCAGGATAGCAGGGTGGAAGAGATGAGAGAGAGAGTGAACTCTTTCCCTTTAATAAACACAAAACATTAAAAAGTCGAGGGAAAAGTATTAGTCAATGTGTGGAGTGATGCGGCAACTGAACTTTGTGAAGGGCTTGAGAGAGTGGGTAGAGGGGGTGGAAGAGCATGGGTTGGGGATGACCACATGATGGGGTGCGTATGGGCTAGAGACATGGGGGAATATAGGGGGAAGGAGTTTTCCCATACTTTGTACTTTGCCATCCATTATGTGAGCAGATCAATAGTGCGTCTTGAGTCCTCGTGTGACCACACACTGGTAGTGACCACACTACTTCAAGCTTTTATTGGTCGCACTTCTACAGTTTTTTTTTTTTTTTTGAGTGGTGTCGTTGGTGTACTGCTGGTGAGGGCACACCTCTAAAACTATAGTAGTGGCTTCACGCTCTAGTCCTTTAATGTTCACTAAAAACACAAGGGAGATAAACGTGTTTGAAAAAAAATTGTGGTGGTATTGGAGCTACCGCTGCTGCTGTTGCTATTGCTTTCGCTTCTGCTACTTCTCCTGCTGGAATGGTGGTGGTGGTTATTCTGCTGGTGCTCTTGCTGTAACTGTTGGTGTTGTTGTAGATATACATGATTATCAAATCATGTGCTAACAAGCAAACGACCTCAGTGGATGATCTTAAATTTTGCTTTATGATTCTTAAAGATTGTAGGTCACACTACGAAATCCAGCCACGTTTCGTGGGTGGAAGACAAAGGTCAAGTGACGGGAAGTACGACAGTGAAAAAGCTGTCACGATTGTATTGAGGAATAATTTTCTTTTATAATATACTGAGAAAGGTAAGGATGGAATAAGCTGGTACTAATAGTCACGTTAGGAAGACGAACTCTTTTATGTTCGTTGTTTATCAGAAAGGGAGTGACCAGTTTCATCAATGTAGTGTTGAGTGCAAGATCAATAAGTAGAGTAAATAGCGTGGTGTTCCACTCTGCCCCATCTTTTATAGGGGCTCGCCCTCGCTTACTCGGGCCTCTTAGCTTGCTAGAGCTTTCACTCTTTTTCTTGTTTTTTTTTATCAACACCTCTTTACTCTTAGAACTTCAGTGAAAGAGTGGGGCCACAGCCGACCTGTAAGATGGTTAATCTTAATGTAGTCACCATTGTTCCACTTAGTGTGTCACTCTTATTAGAGACTGTAATGAAGGATTGCTCCATCTCTCTAGTCCAACTGATGTCTTCATCTTATTTATCTTTGTGTGGATTTTGAAGTTTTTTTTACAAAGTAACTACTATTCTCAAACTGTTGATGTTATTGTCTCGACCTTATCCTTTGTAGTTGTTAATCTTTTTATGGAATATTTTGAAACTATTGTTCTTCCCACTGTTGGTTTGCGTCCTCTCTACTGTTGTCTTATTTGACAGAAAAAAATCACCTGACGTAGGTCTTTGTCATGAACCGTTTCAGTACTAATAAGGCACACGTGGTTTCTAAAGATTTGTGAAGGTAGGGTAGCCATTGACACTACGGTGGGCCACAGCAACGGTGACCACTGGCTTACCTTTACTAGACTCAGTGGCCTGAGTGCTCTGGCTTCTCCATGTAAATTATGTTTTCACTCTCCTTATGATTTTATCCTCTTCCAATTCCATTTGTTGCTACATGTATCAAGTTTAAAGCTGAATGAGAGTATCATGCATTACGGTCTTACCCTGATATTCATGTCCACTGCTTTGTGTCTGGCTTTTCTTTATGTCTACCGCAAGCTTGAACAAACTGGCATGTGCTTTCAATACATTTCCTACGATGCACAGTGTATTAAGATAAGAACCCTTCGCTCAGTGATCCTAAGTTTATTGACTCAGGCATTTCAGCTCTTAGCTAATATTCTCTCTTCTTAACTATCCTCATTGCATAAACCTTGAATACTCTCATGAGCATTCCAGTAAAGACATTTGTACTTTCATATTATATTTATAATTATTGATAATATACAATACCGACAAGCTGTATGGCCCTTGTGGTTTAGCGCTTCTTTTTTATTATAATAACAATACCAACAAGTTGATGAATAAGGCACATGTGCAGCACTTGGGTATCATTATTACAGAAACGTTTTGCCTAAACAAAAGGTTTCTTCAGTAGGATACCGGCAAATATAACACCGGAGACAGTAGAGAAGCGAAGAAGCCTGATGTGCAGGCGAAAAGTTTTTACAGTAAAGATATTTGTAAAACAAAATTTTGGTAATGCCATTCGTCCTCTGTAGGGGTGTGTGCCAAAGTGTCTATCGGTGGTCTTGGCTGTTTTATGATATCGGTATCGGTGACAAAGTTGCCAACTCAAGCCGATACTTTTAAAAATATTAATATTGTATATAAGCTTAAAAAGTGTAAGAATAACATTTTACTTGACAATTGTGAGGGTTACTCACATACACGAACACAGTACTCTCCGTCACATGTGACTCAGGGATTGAAAAACTAGACGCGTTTCACTTGATAAGTAATATACAAAGAAATTGTAGCCAGCATTCCTAGAGCAGCACGTCACAGACATCTGCTTCGGGGATCATTTTCGTAAATCACAAAAAGTTGTATGAAAAACAACTGCACTGATATTCATGTTATCAGAAATACAAAACAGAAATAGACAAATATATGGCAGAAGCGTTATTGCTTAAAGAAGGAAATCCAGTAGAGTGGTGGGAAGAAACTATGGCAGTTCTTCCATCTCTGGTAAATCTAGCCAGTAAATGTCTGATTTCACCCTCTTCAGAAGTAAGTGAAAAAATGTTCATTATTGGAGGGAGGTCAGGTTAAGTAAGGTTTGTTAGGAAACAGGATGAGTGTTTTTTGGCTCCGGTCTTAGTCATGTGATGAACCCCAGCTGGAGCTTTTGGTCATCTGACCGAGGCCTTCCGCTGGTTTACCGGTCCACGCCTTTAAAAATTCTGTTTTCAGCAAACCCTCAATTCTTTTGTTTGGCGAACATGAAATTCCCCCATCAGAGGGTGTTCAGCAGGGTGACCCACTCGCTCCACTTCTCTTCTGCTTGGCAGTAAGAGAACTAACTTCAAGCCTGCTCATCGAACTCAACATCTGGTACCTGGATGATGGGACTCTGGCGGGTACTGAAGAGTCCCTGCTAGAGGACCCACGACTGATGAAGACACAGGGAGAAGCCTTGGGACTCATCCTCAATCCCTCCAAGTGTGAAATCATCACAACGAACCAGGAAATAATCAGTGCTGTGCGAACACTCTTCCCTGAAGTCTCTACTACCACTCCAGCCAGGAGCACCCTTCTGGGAGCACCGCTGGGTAATTGGGCCATCGACACAGTCCTCAAGGACAAACTGAATGACCTGAAGAGACTGGAGGAGAGAATAAGAGATCTCGATGCCCGGGATACCCTGTACCTCATTACAAGGTGTCTTACTCTGCCAACCTGAGGTGTGCACCCTCTTCTGACAACCCAACACTCAACGAATATGAATCAATCCTGAAATCAATCTATAAGAAGGCACTGAATCTGTCATTGGAAGATCAGCAATGGGATCAGTGCAACTGGGAGGTATAGGGGTACATAAACCTTTCCCTGTCTTCGTGTTTGGCTTCCAGTGGACTAGTCAAGGAGATTGTACCCGAACGCTTGAGAGGTGTGGTAGGAGCTCAAGACCCAAGGTTCATTGAAGCAGCGGTGTAGTGGGACACCCTTGCCGACTCCTCCAGTAGACCAGCTCCTCCCAAAGAGCACAAACAGTCCCACTGGGACAAAGCGATCATGGAAAATATCGCCAACACAACGCTCACCAACGCTTCAGGAAAGGACAAAGCTTGTCTCCAGCGGTGAAGGTACTGCATTCAGGAGATTTCCTTCTAGCTGTTCCCAGTTCCACTATGGGCACTTGATTCGACCCACAGGCCATTCGGATTTCTGTTGCTCTTCGCCTAGCTGCCCCCATACTCGCCGAACATAGGTGTATTTGCGGCAGGGCGACGGCTGATCAATTTGGACTTCATGGTCTCGTGTGTCACACATCAGAAGGGAAGTATGCTAGACATGAGATCAACGACATCATAAAGAGAATCCTCGCCACAACACGTTGCCCAGCTCAACGGGAACTCCAAGCACAGAGGTCTGACGGAAGTCAAAAGCGTCTTGATGGAGCCACTATGCTACCCTGGAAGGATGGAAAGCAGATTGCCTGGGACTACACCTGTGCTGCCACAATGGCAGACACCTACTTGCCATACTCCGAAACTGAAGAAGGTGGAGCTGCCAGCTACAGGGAGACCCAGAAGACCCGCAAATATGAGGGCCTTCCCCCTTGCTATAACTTCATCCCAAAAGGGTCAGAGACCCTTGGAGCATGGGCATGTGTTCTCTAAAGTTCCTCAAAGAGCTGAGTGAAAAACTCATCATAGAAACCAAGGATCACAGGGTGGCCAGCTTCCTCTTTCAGAGACTCAGTGTTGCGATCCAGAGGGAAAACGCCTGCAGCATTCTAGGCACGCGGCCCACCGCCGGGGATCTGGACAAATTATTCGAGATGTAGCTCTGAGATGTTGTCTGTGTTAGTCTACTCCCTATTGTATTTTTGTCAATATACTTTTCTTTAAATAAAGTCTACAATGAATATAGAATATAGGGAGTGGTAGGAGAAGACAATATTCAAACAGCTCCAAGGAGAACCTCGAGTTTTCCCTGAGGATGAGGGTCCCCAGGACAGTTTCAGAGGTGGTACCTCCCTATATTATATATATATATATATATATATATATATATATATATATATATATATTTTTTTTTCAACAAGTCGGCCGTCTCCCACCGAGGCAGGGTGACCCAAAAAAAAAGAAAGAAAATCCCCAAAAAGAAAATACTTTCATCATCATTCAACACTTTCACCACACTCGCACATTATCACTGTTTTTGCAGAGGTGCTCAGAATACAACAGTTTAGAAGCATACACATATAAAGATACACAACATATCCCTCCAAACTGCCAATATCCCAAACCCCTCCTTTAAAGTGCAGGCATTGTACTTCCCATTTCCAGGACTCAAGTCCGACTATATGAATATATATATATATATATATATATATATATATATATATATATATATATATATATATATATATATATATATATATATATATATGTTTTGCATATTCTGAAATCACCTGTTTACTGTGATCTTATTGCATATATATATATATATATATATATATATATATATATATATATATATATATATATATATATATATATATATATATATATATATAATTTTTATATTCCCGCATTAGAATAGTGTCTTTTTCTCTATTTTTCAGTGTGTTTTTTCAAAGTTTAAATAACTTTAGCCGACACATTTTCAGTGTACATTTTAATTTAACTTAATAATATAGAAAGGTTGTTATGTACAGAACTATAATTTTGGATTTTCAGTTTCCGGTTATTACATTAATGTACTTTTTTCTTTCATTTACAGAAATTTTTTTAAACCTTTAAATAAGCAATATTATAAAAGTCTTTGATGGTTGAGTTTCAGGTATAATATAAACGGAAATTATTCATTCTTTTGTTATAATAATTATTTTCTGATTATGACTTCATCATATTACTGTATATGTAGATTATTATTTGTTGTTGTTTTTAAGTGTTGCGGGAGTGTTTGTAATTACTGATGAGTAATGATATTGTCATCTTAGAGACATTAAATTAGTTAATGTTGAATTTCTCTGGGTTATTTAAGTAATATTGAGCAACAAAAATTTCGTTATATATTGCATATAGTTATCATAATTTTGAAAATAAAAGCATTGAAAAAAGTATCGGCCTAAAATTGAGAATCGGTAATGGTATCGGCAATAGGACGTAGTTTTAACCACAGATTTGGTAAGTTGGGGGAGGAAGAAGAATAGGTAAGGATGGAATGTGGAAAAAGTGTGGGTGGGGGGAGGTAAGAGGGGGGTTAATAAAGGTAAGTGACCTAACCACTTTGGTGTATTTTAATAAAGGTTTGTATGTGTTGTGCTATTCATGATAATCATAGGATGGGGTATACTACGGTACCCGTCAGCAGCACACCTGTGTACAAATTGCATGCATGGCTGTGAATTTGTAGTATCAGCAAAAACTTTTGGCATCGTCCCGTCTCAGGGCAAATGCACTTCGAAGCAGCAGTGTGGCTCCACACTTCTCTCACCCACACGTCAGGTAGTTACCCAGTTTCCTGCTTGTCTTGCCCTAACACTTCGGTGAAAATAGCCGCCCTCTTTCTGGCAGTCTTAACGAAAATTATTCCCCTTGCCTAAAAAGGATACCCAAGTGTTGCACATGTCATATTAGTGTTCGCCTTGCTGGCACTAACAGCATTCTTTTCTGTCATGTTAAGATCATAACCGTTCCATAAGCTGGGTCTTGGGCAACACTAGAAGGGAGCCGTCTTAATGCGGGTCAAAAAATTGTGATACGGAGAACCGGAGAAATCTCTTTCCCGTTTCTTGCATCGACTCTGATTCCATCTCATCTTCCATTCTATTGTGGCAACATTTCGCTTTTCAGGAGCTTTGTGAAGCCGTTACGGTAACATCTTCCATTTTTCCTAACGTTGTATGAACCCAATGGGTTTAGCCCTTACATATTACTGTAATAATAATAATAATGTTCTGTCAAAACTATGATCTTTTCGTCTTCACAGACGTCAATGCTTTTGAATATTGCATCGCGGAAATGACTGGATGCAGTGTTTGAGATATATGTGTGGGGTGAATATTACGAACAGTAAAGTGATGTGAAAGTATTGTTTAGGGAGCTGAAGAGGGGTTGAGATGGCTTGTTCATTTAGAAAAGGAGGAAGACAAGTTGATTCAGGAGGGATATAAATCATAGCGCATTGAAGGGTCGTCCAGTACATTAAAAGGTTATAATCATAACCATATTTTTAAAGGGGTGGACCGGTAAGCCAGTGGAAGGCCTCGGTCAGATGACCAGAGGCTCCAGCTGTGGGTCATCATATGACAAGACCCGCGTCAGAAAACACTTGTCCTGTTTCTTGAGAACCCTAATTCCTACCTACCAAGCGTCGTCCCAGAAAAGGGTGCGGGGGGGAGGTCGTTTTGATAAGTAAGGGATTGAGTATAAGGTAGGCGTGTGTGAGCGTAAATCGATGTGAAGATGCGAGGTTTTTGGGATTTGACGAGCTATTGGAGTGTGAGCAAAGTTATACAGAAATGGATTCAAGTGTAGACGTTCTGCTTCAGTAGTTCTTCTAAACATTACCCAGGAGCTGGGTCTTATTGACATCAGGAGGGAGGCAGCCTATATGGGAGTGTGACATATGGAGAATAAAATGTAACATACTCGTATCATGCCGCACCAGTGTAACACTGACATCAAGAACATCACCGTTACAACATTATCAAGTGATCTCAAAACCATACACGTTAGTCTGACTTCGAAAGACATCAAAAACCTCACCAGTGTCACAGTGACATCAACACATCAACCAACAGTTTAGCTCTGAATGAAATGAAAACATCACCAATCAGTGTAACAGTAACATTAAAAAATTAGCCATCAGTGCGACAAAGTTGAGTGACATCTTCCTGAATACTAAGATGGCGGGTTTACGACTAACATTCCACATAACGCTCGTAGCACACTGCAAGTGTGTTAAGTACCACACATGATTCACTCCCTACAGATACTGATCCCAGGTGAATGAACGAACGAACGAAAGTTCAGGTAAGATCCCAACTGGGATGAGTGGGGAAGACTGGACAGACGTAGAATAGTGCTGGAGAGGAGTGTTCTTAGTCGTAGAAATAGAACCAGGGCTTAACCCAGCAGCGAGGCGATCGTGGGACAGATATTGAGAAGAGAAATTCAGGCTCTTCTGTTGGGACTCCGGTGGGGTGAGCGGGGAGGAAGGGACATGCGACGTTTAGCGCTAGAGAGGAGTGTAGAACTGCCAGGTGAATAAAAAAGTAGTAATATTAGTAGTGATAGTAGTAGTAGTGGTAATAGTGGTATTATTATTATTAGTAGTAGTAGTGGTAATGGTGGTAGTAGTAGAAGTGGTAATGGTGGTAGTAGTAGTAGTGGTAATGGTGGTAGTAGTAGTAGTGGTAATGGTGGTAGTAGTAGTAGTGGTGGTAGTACTACTAGTAGTAGAAGTATTAGTAATAATAATAATGTATAATTAGTTTAGAATTAGTTACTCCAATTATTCTTTAGTTAAAATCTTAAGGTGTTTATATTCTGTAATCCACAGATGCTTAACTCTTTATATCAGCATTTGTGTGCTGCAGTAAGTATGACCCCAGCGGGTTTAAGGTTTCTTCGCGAATGCACTAAATTAACTCGGAAAGTAGTATAATTAAATATTTTGATTCGTAAATACTTGGACACTCGTAGCTCAATATGTAATAGCACCTGAGGGCCACAGTGGAAGGACCCGAGTTCAATCCTGTGAAGGGTGGAGGCGTATGGGCAACTTTCCTGTTGCTTTTGTTCATCTAGCAGTAAATAGGTACACAAGTAAGTTATTGTGGGTGGCATCCTGCAAATTATAGGCAGTGCTGAGTATTATTGTGTGTGGCGTCCTGCGGATAATAGGCAGGGCTGGGTATTAGTTGTTATGGGTAGCGTCCTGCGTCCTGGCGTCCACTGCAGGTGGCAGTATATTTTAGACAGGTCTGGGCTCCGCAATAAGCTGAACCACTATAACAGTTCTCAGCTTGTAAATTCAGTGGCGGAGAAATGATGTGGATGGATATTGTCATGAATTATTCTCTTCAAGTAGGACGATGTTATTTTCAGTCTCATCTGCATTCACTGAGCATAGAAAGCAATAGTGTGTACTCACCGAGTTGTACTCACCAAAATGAGGTCGAATTTTACACTGGCTTCGCCCGAAATGGCCCGGCATGTTAGTGGTTTTCTTTATACTTAACAACACTATATAAAATATAATCAAACATTGTAACCTTTACAAAGAAATAAAATTTGTTTGTACATTGACCTACATAAATTCGACCCTCTTGGTCAATATAATCTAAAAATATGCGTGTAAACTCCTGAAGTTCTCTAAGCATTTTCACTGTGGCATTTTTGTATAATTTACTGTGTCATTTTTGTATAATTTACTGTGTTATTGTTGTATAATTTAGTTGCACGTTGATATCGCTCCTGCCATCATATTTACTCTTGAAACTCAAACTCAAAAAACGTCTTAACATCTTCACTTTGGTTCGTCTTGGCTTGTAGCCTCCAGCTGTCTTGTGTATGTTAAACAATCTTTTCCAGTCCACCTTCTCAGTGACTTGAGTAGCTGTGTGTCAGACTATCGGTATACATCGGTGGGTATCGGGTAATTTTGATGGCGTTGGTATCAGCGCAAAACTTAATATCGGTATCGATGTCGGCAAAAAATTGGTATCGTCCCAGGGCTACTTATGAGTATCTTGTATGTCGTGATCATGTCTTCCCTGGTCGTATGTTATGATCATGTCCTCCCTGGTCGTATGTTGTGGTCATGTCTTCTCTGGTCGTATGTCGCGGTCATGTCTTCCCTGATCGTATGTCGCGGTCATGTCTTCCCTAGTCTTATGTCGCGGTCATGTCTTCCCTGGTCGTATGTCGTGATCATGTTTTCCCTGGTCGTCTGTCGCGTTTATGTCTTCCTTTAGCTTCTCCTTGGAGTGCACCTCTTTCAGTTCCAGAACTAGTATGGAAATACTTTCTCTAGTTTCTAGTCATGATTAAGTGTGGGGTTCCAAGCAGGTGCTGTATATTCGGATAAGCCTAATATATACCGCATAAACAAGTGCTCTATATTCGGATAAGCTTGATACATATCGTTAAAAACTGTCATTAATTACTGTTATCCCCAAAATTCACTCCTGTGTTTGTTAGTCTCTGGTGATATACTTTTGCATTAAACTCACCTTTGGGTTTTTCTCTTTGAGTTAAGTTTGCAACCTCTGTCACCCAGTCTGTACTCTGTTTCATGTCTTCTTCCCACTTTCCTAATATTCGTAACCTCTTGTTTGCTGGGCTGGAATTCTAGTTGCTATTTGCTTGGCCAGTCCTGCAGTTTGTCCAGGCTAGATTGCAGCGTATCTTTGGTAACTTCAATTTGTATTTTCATTAACATCACATCTACAAAAAAGGAATGCATAAACATTTCTCTCTTCAGACATATCGTTTCCATGTATCAGAAACAGTACCGATTCCAGTACTGATCCTCGTGAAACCCCACTTGTCTTTCCGAGACTTCCTCTTTAAACATCGTACTCTGTTTACTTGCCTTGTATGACCTGCGAGAGATGGTGTACGCTGGAAGGAACCTGTGTCAGTTTGTACAGAACCGATTTTACCGTTTTTCACCGAGGGGCAGAATTTATAACGCATTTACGACACCTCTGTTTCTGTGTTCTGATTTCTAGCTGCTTTAAGGAAGTATAGTACGTGTATGAAATCCGTGTCCTTGGCAGTGTTTGTATTAGGGACGAAATGAACATGGACATAATGAGAAACGAGGACCAAGAATGTATCGTTGTGAGGAATTAGTGGCTATAGAGTGGAAGTGATCATAGCGGTGATTATGTGCATAACTGTAATTCTAAGTGTACTTGTGTACTACACAGACGTTGTCTAATATAAGAAACCCAGACTACTTGTTACTTGATTTTATCTCTGTATTTACACCTTGATGGGTTCAGTATTTATAAAAAATTTATTTATAAATTTATTCGTTTGTGCGTCTTAGGATATATCTTCATTTTAATTAATTGAATGTGGATAAATATTATATATATATTTTTAAGTATCCCCGAAGGGGTACCATTAAGTGGTTGACATTTTATTCCTTCCTTCAGGTTTTTTTGTTTATAACCTCAGAATGCCTCATCCGATCGGCTTCAAATTGTTCATGCTGGTTATTGTAATTAGGCAATGCGTTATATGGAACTTTTGGCAAATGCAGTTGCTCTCTGGTTAAATTTTATATAAAATATTCTCGATTTTAGTTTCTTTGAGATATCTTGAGAAAGCCACTTCTGATTGACTTCAAATTTTCAACACGAGTGTATACCACTAAGACTGACATTGTTATTGAAGTGTGTAGGTGCCAGTATGCTAATTTTGTTCTTAAAGTTATCTGGATTTTTCTATAACATTCCTAGGGTACAGAAATATACATGGACGAGTCTTATTAGGCCGGCGTGGTAGAGTGGCGAGAGCACTGGCTTGCTAGCTTTATCACTGGCTTGCCATGGGTTCGAATTGTTTCCATTCTGTGAGAATAGTTAATTTTTGAATTGTTGAATTAAGCAATAATTAAAGTATGCGTCTTGGTCAGCTTCAAGCTTTTGCGACTTCTGTGTTGTTCTCAAAGGAAGTTCCATGTTGATATTGTGCAAGCTTTAATTTGCCAGTTTTATTAAACAATTTGGTCTCTGCAGTAACTAGAGAATGCAGCTTTTGTTCCACTTTAAACCATAAAAGGTGGTGTGTCTTACTTAGAGAAAGGTTTGGAATAATTTTAATCAATTTACGTGCCGCCAATTTACAAATTTTATTAAAATTGGGAAATATGAAATACTGACTTTCATGGGATAATTTATTTGCGAATGCTGTATCTGATCGGCATCAAACCTTCAATGCCAATAACTTGAAAATTAATTTTCTGATCATTGGTAAACTTAAACTGCTAGTTTATTCTGGGATATTGGCTTCTGTACGATAACTAGAAAATAACTCTTCTGGTTGGTTTCGAACTATGAAAGCTGATGGAAGGTTCGAAGTGGTTTTGGGCTGTGTAAATGCCAGGTTGCCAGTTTTCTTGAAGAAATTTAAACATTAGTTTTCATAAAACATCTTGTGAATGTCTCTATTGATTGACTTCCAAATTTCAGTGCTTATATTTAATTGTATTAGAAATTTATGCTTCGCTCAGCATCATTCTTGCTGCGAGCTCATGGGTTACAGGGATACCTTTCTTGTATCATGGGTTACAGGGATACCTTTCTTGTATCATGGGTTACAGGGATACCTTTCTTGAATCATGGGTTACTGGGATACTTTTCTTGAATCATGGGTTAAAGGGATACCTTTCTTGTATCATGGGTTACAGGGATACCTTTCTTGTATCATGGGTTAAAGGGATACCTTTCTTGTATCATGGGTTACAGGGATACCTTTCTTGAATCATGGGTTACTGGGATACTTTTCTTGAATCATGGGTTAAAGGGATACCTTTCTTGTATCATGGGTTACAGGGATACCTTTCTTGAATCATGGGTTAAAGGGATACCTTTCTTGTATCATGGGTTACAGGGATACCTTTCTTGTATCATGGGTTAAAGGGATACCTTTCTTGTATCATGGGTTACAGGGATACCTTTCTTGAATCATGGGTTACTGGGATACTTTTCTTGAATCATGGGTTAAAGGGATACCTTTCTTGTATCATGGGTTACAGGGATACCTTTCTTGAATCATGGGTTAAAGGGATACCTTTCTTGTATCATGGGTTACAGGGATACCTTTCTTGTATCATGGGTTAAAGGGATACCTTTCTTGTATCATGGGTTACAGGGATACCTTTCTTGTATCATGGGTTACAGGGATACCTTTCTTGTATCATGGGTTACAGGGATACCTTTCTTGTATCATGGGTTACAGGGATACCTTTTTTGTATCATGGGTTACAGGGATACCTTTCTTGTATTATGGGTTACAGGGATACCTTCCTTGAATCATGGGTTACAGGGATACCTTTCTTGGATCATGAGTTACAGGGATATCTTTCTTGAATCATGGGTTAAAGGGATACCTTCCTTGAATCATGGGTTACAGGGATACCTTTCTTGGATCATGAGTTACAGGGATATCTTTCTTGAATCATGGGTTACAGGGATACCTTCCTTGAATCATAGGTTACAGGGATACCTTTTTTTGGATTATGGGTTACAGAGATATCTTTCTTGGGTCATGGGTTACAGGGATACCTTTCTTGTATCATGGGTTACAGGGATACCTTTCTTGTATAATGGGTTACAGGGATACCTTTTTCGGATTATGGGTTACAGAGATACCTTTCTTGGGTCATGGGTTACAGGGACACCTTTCTTGTATCATGGGTTACAGGATACCTTTCTTGGATCATGAATTACAGGGATACCTTTTTTGGATCATGGGTTACAGGGATACCTTTCTTGGATCATGGTTACAGGGATACCTTTCTTGAATCATGGGTTACAGGGATACCTTTCTTGGATCATGAGTTACAGGGATACCTTTCTTGAATCATGGGTTACAGGGATACCTTTCTTGGATCATGCGTTACAGGGATACCTTTCTTGGATCATGGGTTACAGGGATACCTTTCTTGTATCATGGGTTACAGGGATATCTTTCTTGAATCATGGGTTACAGGGATACCTTTCTTGTATCATGGGTTACAGGGATACCTTTCTTGTATCATGGGTTACAGGGATACCTTTTTTGGATTATGGGTTACAGAGATACCTTTCTTGGGTCATGGGTTACAGCGACACCTTTCTTGTATCATGGGTTACAGGATACCTTTCTTGGATCATGAATTACAGGGATACCTTTTTTGGATCATGGGTTACAGGGATACCTTTCTTGGATCATGGTTACAGGGATACCTTTCTTGAATCATGGGTTACAGGAATACCTTTCTTGGATCATGAGTTACAGGGATACCTTTCTTGAATCATGGGTTACAGGGATACCTTTCTTGTATCATGGGTTACAGGGATATCTTTCTTGTATCATGGGTTACAGGGATACCTTTCTTGTATCATGGGTTACAGGTATACCTTTCT